>NW_012106797.1:903250-919204 GCF_000951045.1 Mandrillus leucophaeus
ATGGGTGCAGCACACCAACATGGCACATGTATACATATGTAACAAACCTGCACATTGTGCACATGTACCCTAGAACTTAAAGTATAATAATAATTTAAAAAAAAACTGGATATAGAAGAAACATACCTTAACATAATAAAAGCCGTACGCAAAAACCCACAGGTAGTATCATACTGAACAGGGAAAAACTGCAAGTCTTTCCTCTAATACCTGGAACATGTGAAGGATTTCTACTTTCACCTCTGTTATTCAACATAGTACTGGAAATCCTAGCAAGAGCAACCAGACAAGTGAAAGAAATAAAGGAAAATTGGAAAGGAAGAAGTCAAATTATCCTTGATTGCAGAGGATATAATCTTACATTTGGAAAAACCTAAATACTCCACCAAAAAACTATTAATACTAATAAACGAATTCAGTAAAGTTGCAGGATACAAAATCAGTATACAAAAATCAGTAGCATTTCCATATGCTAACAGTGAACAATCTAAAAAAGAAATTTAAAAAGTAATCCCATTAACAACAGCCACACATAAAATTAAATACCTAGGTATTAACCAAAGAAGTGAAAGATTGCTATAATAAAAACTACAAAATACAGATGAAAGAAATTAAAGAGGACTATGGAAAGATATTCCATGTTCATGGATTGGAATAATCAATATTGTTAAAATGTCCATATTATCCAAAGTAATCCACAGTTTCAATGCAACCTCTATCAAAATACCAATGACATTCTTCACAGAAATAGAAAAAAATCCTCAAATTTATATGGAACCACAAAAGACCCAGAATAGTTTAAATCATCCTAAGCAAAAGGAACAAAACTGGAGGTATCACATTATCTGACTTCAAATTATATTACAGAGCTATAATAACAAAAACAGCATGGTAGTGGCATGAAAACAGACACATAGACAATGAACAGAATAGAGAACTCAAAAACAAATCCACACACCTACAATGAACTCATTTTTGACAAATATGCCAAGAATATGCACTGAGGGAAAGATAGTCTCTTCAACTGAGACTGGGAAAACTAAATATCCATATGCAAAATAATGAAACTTGACCCATATCTCTTACCATGTACAAAAATCAGATCAAAATGGACTAAAAACTTTAATCAAAGACCTCAAACTATGAAACTACTACAAGAAAACATTGGAGAAACTCTCTTGGACATCAGTCTGAGTGGAAATTTCTTGAGTAATATCCCACAGCACAGGCAACCAAAGCAAACATGGACAAATGGGATCAGATCAAGCAAAAAAGCTTCTGTACAGCAAAGAAAACAATAAACAAAGCTAAGAGACAATCCACAGAATGGGAGAAGATATTTGCAAACTATACATTTGATTAATAACCAAAATATATAAGGAGCTAAAATAACTCTATAAGAAAAAAAATCTAATAATCTGATTTAAAAATGGACAAAAGGTTTGAATGGACATTTCTAAAAGAAAACATGCAAATGTCAAAGAAGCATATAGAAAGGTACCCAACATCATTGATCATCAGAGAAATACCAATCAAAACTACAATCAGATGTCATCTCGCCCCAGTTAAAATGTCTTATATCCACCAGACAGGCAATCACAAATGCTGATGAAGATGTGGAGAAAAGGGAACCTTACTATACTGTTGGTGGGAATGTAAATTAGTACAACCACTAAGGAGAACAGTTTAGAAGTTCCTCAAAAACTAAAAATAGAACTACCATATGATCCAACAATCCCACTGCTGGGTATATACCCAAAAGAAAGGAAGTCAGTATGCTGAAAAGATATTTGCATTCCCATGTTTCTTGCAGCACTGTCCACAATAGGCAAAATTTTGGAAGCAACCTAAGTATCCATCAACAGATGAATGGATTAAAATGTGGTACTTATACACAACGTAGTACTATTTAGCCATAAAAAAAGAAAGGATGAGATCCTGTCATTTGCAACAACATGGATGGAATTGCAGCTCATTATACTAAGTGAAATAAGCCAGGCATAGAAAGACAAACATCACATGTTCTCACTTATTTGTGGGAGCTAAAAATTGAAGCAATTGAACTTATGGAGATAGAAAGTAGAAGGATGGCTACCAGAGACTGGGAAAATTAAAAACAAAATAAAAATAAATAACTTGACCTAGATCACATAGCCAGCAAGAGGCACAAGTGGGCTGACCCTAGATCCAGTCTAAGTACAAAATCCATGTGTTGCATTGCTAGGCTATGCAGCCTGGGCTAGGGGTCAGTTTGCACATAATTTCCATGGGAAACAACTATTGAGTGCTTACCATGTGTCAAACATTTTGCATCTTTTAACTCACTTAATCTTTGCAATACTTTGTGAGACAGATTTTTTTATTATTTCCATTATACATATGAGGAAACTGAGGCACAGAGAGTTTAAGTAAATTTCCCAAGGTTTCACAGCTAGTAAGTGGTGGAAACAGATTATTAAATCATACTATCTAGCTCAAGACTCCAGACGTTTAACCATTACCTTATACTGCTTCTGTGTGGGAGAGATTACCTAATAAAATATCATCGAAGTTTTCTTCTGAGCACAAAGTAGTATTAAAAAATATACCAGTTTCTTTCTTTAAAATCAGCCCTTCTCTTAAATTGACTAAGGGTTATAATATTCCAATAAGAGAATACCCCTACACCATTTCCAAGGTCTACCACACAGGGACTGACAATCAACAATCCTCCCCTTAGCAGTCACCATGGCCTTATCTCCTGCCTTCCTCTCCAAAATTCGTCTACCAGCCCATGAAGATATCCCTTGAAGATCTCTTTCCTGCTCCCTCAGTCCTTAAGGGTATCTTAGCAGCAATCCTTGACCCTATTAATATAAGAACCACTAGGAAATGGACATTCAGCCCACACAGGATGACTGCTGTCTCCTCACTTACCCCACTTTGTCACACCATCCTTTCTCTGGCCTGGAGCCTGTTCATCTAGAAAAGGAACAGCTCACTCAGAACAAGAGCCACAGCCTGGGAGGGACAGTGACCAAATGGGAGGATTTTCGTATGAATAAGATGACCTTCAGGTTTTCCTGTGTTTTCTCATCCCATCATCTTTACCCAGTGTTTTCTTCAGTGAGCACGTTTCTTCATGAGAAAAGAGTCCTGCTTTCTCTCCCCGGAACGGCCACAGGGCAGGAAACCACACACTGACCTATATGCAAAATTGACCTTGACATATGTGGTTTAGAAATGTACCAGTCAAGCAGGGGTTGGGTTCCTAATCTTAGCAATATCACTGGACTGTTTTGCTGGTTTTTCATGAGAATTTTACAGACAGAAGGGGTTTTTCTTCACTGGGGTGTGGAGGAAAAAGAAGAATGAAGAAGGGGAATTATTTGTGACATTCACCTCTCACTCTACCAGATGATTGGTAAAATAATGTGAAAGGATACCACTGAATAGTACGAACAGTTCTGGCCCCCAGAATTGACAGAATTACTATTATGTCATATTCAAAGACACATTGGATTATTTTTCCTCCAAAACACCTACAGTATGCCTATAAAAGATTCTCAGTAGGTGCATAAATTACTACTGACTTTTGTTTGTTTCTATGAATTGCATAGATGTACTTTTGCTCCCTACTTTCCAGGCTAGACTATAAGTTCCTTGAAGGAAGAAACTCCTTCATAATTCTGTTGCACAGTCCATCATACATTTCACAATTCTGGGCATATTATAGGAATCCACAATCAAAGATCTCCTAGAAGAATCTAGGAGAAATAGATGCCATCAAGAGTACACCTTCCTCAGACTACTTGGGCTAACTCAGAGCCTTGTCAGATTTTCAGGGTACAAGCTATTGGTTTGTTAAGCTATCCTGAGATGAAAAAATGCTTGTGTTTGGGGCTTACTGTAAGAAAAGGGAATCTGACATCAGCCTCTTCAAAAAAGACATTTAATTGTACAAGAATTATAAATGAATGAATAAACTAAGGTATGTGTACCCTTTGTCGCTCAGAGAATTCTGGGTTTCGTAATGCTTGAGGTATACACCACATCCTTAAGGCCCAAAAGAAGTTGAGAGTAGTAAACACCAACTATCATATCCCACATCTTTTTAAATAAAAAACTCTAACATTTGCACATAATTTTATATTTTTCAGTCTTTTCATATCCATTTTCAAATTTGAGTTCATATTGATTTTATGGGTTAGGGCAGGGAAACACACACAGAGAGAAATTGATTTCTCAAATGTCAAAAAGTTCAGAAAAACTAAGATAAAAATCTTAATGCAGTATTTTTCCTTCACAGCCATCCACTTCATTTGCAGACATTCCTTTAGGCAATCTATTGAAAATAATATCTTGAATATGAATTTCAGCTTACAGTTTACAAAGCACATACATTATGTCATTATACATACCATTGTACATGGTATGTCACCATACAACTCTAGTTGTGTTAGCTCATTCCGGTCACATTAAATCCTGGTTGTAGTAAATCCCCCCAGACTCCAGTGCGTTTTATTTCTTTTTTGACTGTGGTCATTCTTGACTGTAGTCCACAACTTCTAATTTGTCATCTTCAGTTTGTTTATGATATGAAGAAAATTTTCTATTTTCTGACTTTGTGTCTCATCAAGTTATTTGCTTTTACTCAAGTTATCTTCCACTTGTTTAGACCAATCTGAGTGGGGAATGTGTGTGTGCGCGTGTGTGTGCATGTGTGTGTGCGTGTGTACATCTGTTTTGACAACCATGTAGCATCTGTTTATTTGGTTTTTGGCTTATTTATTATTTTCATCTTACCAAAATCTGGATTGTACATGTAGTATCAACACATTTCTGTGTTGGATTTTCATCCTTCAAGGATTTTTTTTAAATGGTTCTGTATTAGAGTTACCCAAAAGCAGACACTGAAACAAGCAGTTGGGTACAAGTAGTTTATTTTGAGAGGTGATCTAAGAAACACAAGTGAGAAAGTGGGAAAAATGAAACAAGGAAAAGAGAAAAGCCGATAAGGAATATATTAACAAGTGGGTTATCAGTGTGGGCAACTGGGGCTGAGCTCTCACGGGCACCTTATGAGAAACCATATGTAACGTGTGTCAGGAATCCTACTCCCCCTTCCCCAACACACACAAACACTTCTGGATAGCATTTGCTTGTTTTGATGGTTGATCTCAGAGACGAGGAACAAGGCTAATGTCAGGAATCCAGATGGTGCTCATATTTGTCATGAAAGACTCGCTAGCATGAGCTCATTGGTCTAAACAAGACTTCGCCAGAACTGGAAAAAGTTCACTTCTTCCCTCAGAACCTAAATGTCTCACATGTGATGAAAATAGTCAATTTTCTGACCCATGAACTGAGATCTCCCTCTTCTTAGACTCAGTGTTCATATGGTGAGGCAAGCCAACATCAAGATCAGAGAATTATTAAGGGCAACTTAGCGCCAACCTCAAGTGCAATACCACTTGAAAATAAACTCAAAACGGAGTAAATCTAACAATAAACTTAGCAAAAAGCCTCTTTATAAAGTTTGGCTTAAAGGAAAGTGGCCTGCTCTGTCCCAGTTTGGGCAAAGTTTTCCAGATACCCGTGAGCTCATGCTCAAGCTTCTGCCTGACGACATGAGCACAATCTGGGTTTCTGACATTGGGCTTTTCCCTGACATATGAGATCATAAAGGATGATATGGGGCAATAAATTTAGTCATTTCTAGTACCTTTCACAGATAAATTATCATCTTGGGAAACGTTGCCTTGTTTAGGTCTATGAGTAGCTGAGTGATATCCTATATCACCTGTAGATCCTTATCTGAAGTTCCTTCTGCCATTAGAGAACGTATTTATTCTAATGACATAACTGAAAATGAAGCTGAGAATCTTGAAGCTTTCCTTTTTGGCAGCTACGCTGGTTTCTGTGTGGAGACTGTCATTTATGTACCCCCTTGTGGAGCTGTAATCTTACTGCAATATCTCATTGCCACGTTAACATATGCACCGTACAACATAAATGTCAGCTGTTAGGGGAAAACGTATCTGACCAAAAGGATCAAAATAAGAGAAAAATACTGACAAGAAGACAAAACATTTTTCCTTCCAGAATTAACCAGAAAATGGTAACAAAGAAAGTAAACAGACGTTAACATTTACACATAAAAGGGCTTTGCCATATGATGTAATCCAAGGCATTGCAGGAAAATACGTAAGTGCAAGTTCTCCCTAGAGGACCCTAGGTTAGTGACCCACTGTTTCTGTTTCTGTTTCTGTTTCTGTTTCTGTTTCTGTTTCTGTTTCTGTTTCTGTTTCTGTTTCTGATTCTGATTAAGAACTGAGTCACAATGTACCAGGTAAGGTATTTTTCACAAGCACCTCATATAATCTTCATAAGAAATTAATCGAGTATTATTGTACTAAATTTACATATGATAAAATGAAGCTCAGAAACATTAAATGATTCAGCTAAGGTCACACAACCAGAAAGAGCCAAAGCTGGGACTGTCAGAAACTCAGCTGAGAGAGAGAGAGAGAGACAGAGACAGAGACAGAGACAGAAAGCTGAGTGGCCAAGTATCAGAGCAGCCTATTAAAACAACCAGTCAAAAATGACAGGATTCCCCGTCTCTACTAAAAATGCAAAAAACTAGCCGGGCGAGGTGGCGGGCGCCTGTAGTCTCAGCTACTCGGAGGCTGAGGCGGGAGAATGGCGTGAACCCGGGAGGTGGAGCTTGCAGTGAGCCGAGATCGGGCCACTGCACTCCTGCCTGGGCCACACAGCGAGACTCCGTCTCAAAAAAAAAAAAAAAAAAAATGACAGGATTCAGCTTTTCATCACACGCTGCAATGGCACAAAGAAGAGGCTAAAACTGTTGGAGGCACTGACTCCCCCGTTCCATTTTTCCCAACAGAAAGGCACACCAATTAAGAGTCAGATGGATCATCATAGACACGAGAAGAGGAGTGCTAGGGAGGGAAGAGGAGAAGGGCTAGCAGCGGGAAGAATTCTGAGTATTGAGTCAGAATGTGGAAAAGTGTCTTCAAGGTTTTTCCCTCCTCCTGCATAAGAAGCTTTCAGCAGAGGAACCTGAAGAACGCCTCTGTCAGGGGTGTCAGAGACCTTGGAATGAAGGTTCCTGGGTTAGGAAGGTAAATACGTGAAAGAGCATGATTGGCTTGAGGACCTGAGTCCTTGACTGCCACTCTCTCCTGAGGCTGCAGTGCATTGGCTGTAAAGTCTAGTGTGGGGAAGGCAGCTTTCCCCATAAGGCCTGCCAGGTAAAGCCATTGTAATTGCCTATGGTCAGGCCTGAATATGCACACATGGATTTTAACCAGGTGCTGAACTCTTCAGGGATTTCTTCTGAGGACTTGAGATTGTAGTTTAATTTCATTCCCGCTGCACTGGGACTAATTCCCACGCATGGGGACACCATCTCTTTGTGTCTGTCCAGAATGGCATAAGCAGATTACTACTCAAGTTGTCACAGAAATATTTGACATATGAGTACAAGAAAAGGAAGAAAAAAGGTAGAAGAGGAAGCAAAATAACAGAAGTGATTTTTTTTTTTTTTTTAGATTTGAGAACAGTAATGGTTATTATGGCGAATTAAGGATAAATAAGCAATTGTTTAAAAACTTTCTTTGTCATGGTTCCAGATACATCACTCTCCTTCTTTCTTCCTCCCAGTTTCAGATCCTTTAATTCTTAACCCAGTGGACCAATCATGAGGTAACTGGTAACAATTCTTAAATGAAAAAATATTCGTATAACATGAAATTTAGATCTTCCTATGTTTGTAGAACATACTGAATTCATGTAGAATTCATTAACTCCTTTCACTCTTTGATGGATACATGACAGTTAAGCTTTCTGAAGCCTACTTTGATAACTGTCAAGTAGCCAACCCTCACTAAGAATCATGTCTTGTAAATTTTTCCCTAAATTCTTCCTTTTTAAATCACTTCCTTTTGAAAACAAAATTATCTTCTGGCTATTTGAAATGATAGAGAATAACACTGAATATTTAAAATGTTATCAGATAAAAGATCCAACTTGAGTTCAGCTCTAAAACTATAAGCTCTTCATTGGCTTATTTTATCTTCCCAAGGCTATCTTTTCCGATCCTCTACCCCTGAAGATTATAGTCACTTCTCAGTTGCTTCACTTCCAAAATAACATTCCTTTAAAAATCACAGTTGCTTCACTTCCAAAATAACATTCCTTTAAAAATCACAGTCAGCAAGGACTTGTGAGAGATTGTGTAGCCCCTCTAAAGTCCATAAAAGTAACAGTAAAAATTATTTGCTGCTACATGGGTAAAGACAGCATTTGAATTGTCTTCTTCAAATAGAGATATCCTTCAAATGGAAAATTAGAGTAACCTTGCCTCACTCTGACTACCCTCACACCCAAATTCAGCTTATTAGAAAGAAGCCAGTAAGGCAAAGGGAAGAGAAGTTTGCATCTCCACAATCTTCTTACATGTAGTGAGTTACTAGTAGGTTGGTGCAAAAGTAATTGTGGTTTTTGCCACTTCATAATATAAAGTGCTGAATGCAAGGGGGGTGTGTGTGTGTGATGTAGAGAAATAGCCATTAATATAAGATGGCCATTGAGAGCCATAATGGTATCAAGAAATGTTTAAGTTTGCTTATGGCTTTGCTCCCCCTTCCTATAGGATCCTGTCTCTGTACTTGAGCCAGCCAATTAAGAGTCAGCTTGTTGACACACGTTAAATATGTGGTAATAAAGAAATGAGAAGAAAATAGTTTGCACAGTCCGAGTCAACGCTCATATTTCAAAAGAGAAACAAAGAATACAACTGGCCATATGTAATCCAAATCCTCCCACCTTACTTCTCAAATAAAAGCAGATAGCTGTCACATAAGTAATGCCCTTCTCTCAAAGACTATTCCTTCACTTTGATTAGGTTGACTCCCACCAAGAATTTGTGGTGGAACACATCGCTGGACATGCAATATTCACATAAAATAAATAAGAATGTTCATGAAGCTCACCGTTTTGAAGGAGTGGGTGCCAAGTGACCTATTATTTCTAGAGCCAGATGCCCCTGCGTCACTGGATTCTGCCATCTTCTGCCCTTTACAAGCAAAAAAGTCTCTTGTTTCCTTCTCAGCACCACCATGGCATTCTCTTATCCGTGTTTTTCTCCCCTCTTCCACCTCCTTTCTCTGTTTTCACTCTTTGCCTTCTTTTCAGCCTCCTCCACTTCTCCAAGCAGGCTTCACACTCTTCTCTCTGCCAGTGTAAGGAGGCACAAATCCCAGCTGGCACATATCATTCCAATAGGCTCCATCTTGATTGCCTGGTAACAAAAATAAAACAAAACATAAACAACACAGTCACATTCTGTTCAAGAAAGATTAGGTCATTCACTTCTCAGAAGGATATGCATTATTTCTCCCCAAATCTCTGCAGTTACTTCAACCCAAAATGTGAGGAAGAAAATGGAGCTGGCCTTGCCTGAGAGCAGTGCACCTCTTCAGTATAATTTGGGGCCCTAGAGGGAATCCTAGGGGTTGCTGGAGGATAGTTGGGACCTGAATAAGACAAAATAAATGATATCGAATCACAGAGCTACTGAAAACTTCAGAGATGACCTGAGCCAAGAGTTTAATCTTTACAGATGAGAAAACAGAGTGCCGTAGACAAAAGAGACTGTTCAAGATCATCTTACTGGTTACAAGCTGCCAAGAGTTAATTGTCCAATGTAGCCATGTTTTGTTTTGCTTTTTAATTGTATGCTTTCTGCAAAAAAAGAAGACATACTGTTAACACCAAACCAACTATATACTATATACCATATAACCAGACTCCCTCTTTACTTTCACCCTAATAACTATACCTTGTTTTTACCCACTCCATATCTAGCCATTCTATCTTATATCTGAGATACATGTGATATTCTAACCCTCTAATTTTATCTCCTTGTTTTAGTAATTTTAGAAGTGACTTCTGATCCCTCACCTGGCTCTGACTTCATCCCTGGTATTGATTCCCTCTCTGCTCAATCCTCCAACTCAACGCATGATGCAAATAGTTCTCATTCTCCATTTTCAGCTCCTTATCTCCATCCACTCCATAGGGCATCCAGAAACTGATATAGCTCTGCTCCTCAACCCCAGTCTGAGCTTATGAAAAACCCCAGGGGATGACACACTTGAAGGGCCTCAAGGGTAACAGCTAATATGGATTCAATTAAATTGTACTGTGTACAACTCCTGGAGTCCATGCAGCAGTCCTAGTACAAAGTCTAACACCAGCAACTTTGACCCCAGAACCAATGCAATGAAGACTCACAGAGATCTGCATTGCCACACCCTCAACAACCAATATTCTGTCCAGGCCATGACTGGCTCTAGATGAACCTAAGTGCCTCTCACCACAGTCATCTCTCCAGGTGAAAGCTGGGGCCAATTGTCTTCTCAATTCCATAGCTCACCATGCCTCACATTTCTGGTATCTTTACTTGTCTTCTGACACCTAAGCCCCTCCCTGTCTTAATTTTTTTTGTACCTTCATCATGATCACTGCTCTGTAATTCCACTCTTGTGCCCTCCCTAACAGTCCTTTCCACAGGACATTTCCTCACTTTCAGTCACCCCCAGACATGCCCAAAACTGTTTTACCTAGAATAGTTCCAGATTTAAAAGATTAAATTCAGTCACCCCACTCTCTGAATACACACTTTTACTTTTCACTCTTCAATTTCTCTCACTCAGTTACTCTCCTTATGCCAACTCTTCATCTTAACCAGATCTGTCATCCAATGACCCTCTGAACTTTCAGTTAGCCCCTTTCTACTGTCACTTCTTTCCCTACCTGGAATCTACTCTAAACATTGTAAAATGCAGTACACCTTTTTGGGCAATCTCATTCAGTCCCATTGGGTAAGACAATACCAAATATTATTTCTCCAACCAAGATTCCCCCGCCGAAACTCCCAATCCCCCCTGAAACTCTTGTTCTACATATCAAAGTGCTAGGTAGCTATTTCTTACTGAAGATTCCATAAACACCAAAAGTTCAGCATCTTCATAATTGAACTAATAATTTTCCCAATAGACATTTTCTACAGAAATAGGGTGAGGTTCTGTAATCCATTAGGGAGTGAGCTGCCTTCATCTGCATAATGGCAAATGCCTGTCTGTTTACAAATGTAAACAAAAGATCCAAATCATAAACTATTTTTTACAAATGTCTTACACTGCTCCTGACACCCCAACAAAACAAGTTCTCATCCCTAGTGGGTTATCAGCAACAACTCTTAAGTAAGGCTACTTTCAAGCAATAGTGATGGAATTAACCAAAATGGTCATAATTCTGACAACTACCCACCATCATCCACACATTGCCTCGTTAATCATATTTTGAGTCTTTCCATTGTGGATCCTGATAGATTTATTGTACTACATTACCTAATAATCTTCCTTCATTTCGTTAGTCTGGAATTTCAGCTACAGCTTGCCTATACTTTCTTTCCTCCAGGAATATTTTCTGCCCAAGCCACACATTCCTTATAAGTTAGTTTTCTACTGTCTGGTGACCCACCTAAAAAACTAATGTTTCCAAGTTCATTAGTTATCTAATTAATTGTTCTTTGTCTATGTATTTCATTAGACTATGAGCTCCATATAGATGGTGGCTTTTTAAAATTTTACCATGCTTCTGTCTTCAATACCAGGAATAGTAAGTGGTACATAGTAAGTGCCCAACAAATAAGCATTGTTGTACACATGGAAATTTTACAATGATGGCTTTCAGGCTCATTGGTAACTGATGATTGGGGGAGAAATGAATAGAAGAATGATATTTTGGAGTGCGTGAAATAAAGAAAAATGAAAGATAAGATAAACACTGGGTAGGGAAAATGTCAAAGTATAAATATGTATATTAAGTAAGTAAATAAATACAAATACGAGATTTGGTGTTAACAAGATGGTGGGATAAAAGTGACTAAGTAGTTCGTAAGGGAAAAATATTAAAGAAAATGTGGACAGAAAGGGCAGGACCTAGAAGACTATGTAGATAATTGAGAAATATAAAACTGCAACTTTGATAATGTAGCTCTCCTTGGTTTTGTTGAATCTATTATAATAGTAACAATAACAACTACCATTTGTTAAGTTTGCATTATGTCTTTCACTATGATAAATGCTTTACATACAAAGATAACACACTTTGGGACAACCAGGTAGAGTAATCTGGGATAAAAATCAACTGAGTTGGGCATGGACCATAAAAACTGATTGTAGAGAAATAAAATCAGGACAAATTTCTGTATAAGATTTACCAATGAAAGTGTACAGAACTGAATTATGTAGCTACACCCTGGTACTAGGATTCTTCAATTCAAAATAAGGCAATTCATTGAATTCTCAATTGAGGACAAATTGGGACGCTGCCTGTGACTCACTAATCTTTCCACAATGTTTGCAACACTCCACTCTGTAAAAGGTAGTAGGAAACAGAAATGCATAAAATAAATCTCTGCTCGAGAAGCAGAAACCAGAAGGAAACTAGATAATTGAGGTCAGAACAATGAGGCCTATATAGGAGTACAAAAAAGAGGTGATGCCCTGACCATAACAGTAATAATCATAACATTTGGAAAGGATTTGTACATGAACGAGATCATACATGATGTTTTTCAGGTGGAGGAGAAAGTAGGGGAGGGCACCTTTTCTTCTAGCACCAAAGACAAACTCTGAGCGTATGTTCTTGTCTAAGAAATTGAAGCCTATCATGGGCTTCCACAACCTCTTACCCTATGTCTACCACTGCAGCCTCCCCTTTCCTTTTCTCCAGTCTCCAGAAAACAGAAGAAACTTTTCTTGATCTTAGTTTCTCCCTTCTCCTTGTATACCTTGTTCTACTATTGATTATTGATTATTGAACTCCTCTTGCTACTATTCCTCAATCTCTCTACTATCTATAAACCTAGTCATATACTTTCCATTAAAAAAAAATTGTATAACCTTACACAACCATCCACCCAAGACACTGCCCTATCTTTTTCCTTCTCTTTGAGATCAACCTTATAGAAGGAGCAGATTATGCCTACTGTTTTAATTCTGTTCCTCCTTATTCACCCTTAAGACCCCACCATTCTATGGAAACCACTCAGACAAGGCCCCTAATAGTCAAATCCAAAGGAATCTTCTCAATGTTTACCTAATTGTTTATGGGTTAGCATTGTTTCACAGGATTCCTTGGGATCCAGTTCCCTGTACTATTATTAATAGTTGTTATGTAGGGGGAAAAGAGAGACATATGTGCCCAAATAAAGAGCTCTGGAAACTTTAATCTGGAAATTAAAATGTATGTATTTCTGTATAGCAAGACTTCTCAGAGACATTATTATGCTAATGTTTTGGGGGATTCTGCAAGAGAAGTATATAGATTTCCGCATTTATCTCACTAAATTGACCAGTTTTCCCAAAGAGTAAATCATGGAAGAGTTATTCCTTGGAACAGTCTTTGAGAAATTCTTTATCCCTTGATGTAGGTGATCATTCCATTCAATATCTTTTCCCCTTTGATCCTATGATTCCTCACTTCTTGCTTTGCTCCTGCCTCCTAACACTTCTCAACCAAACTTTGCTTTACCCACTCAATCTTTAAACATTAGTATTTTCCTTGCTTCTATAGTAGGCCTCTTCCTATGCATGTTCTTTTTGAATTATCTCATCTGCTATCCAGATATTACTACTTGCTATAAATTGATGATCTCCAAATCTATGTGTTTGACCAAGATCTCTTCATTCCACTCTAGGCCATATATCTACAGGTCTTTTTAATTTTTCCACCTGAATATATTCCCAGTATTTCTCACCCAGCATGTCTAAAGCTTTCCCCCAAATCCTGATTTTTTTCTTGTGTTTCCTATCATGTTTAAGGGTAACACTGGCCATTCAATGTACCAAACTACAAATCTGGGAATCATCCAAGACTTGTTCTCTGCCTTGCTTTCACATGTGATCAGTAACCAAATCCTATAATTATCATCACTAACCAAGTCTATTCATTTATTGAGCAAAAGCTTATTGAGTACTAACTGTATACCAGCTATCAATCTAAGTGCTTTGGATATAGTATCAGACAAGAGACATAAGGTCTCCTCCACCATGGCACTTACATTTTAGCAGGGAAAACATAAATGATATACATGAGTCATGAGCTGAATTGTGACCTCCACTACAAAATTCATATGTGGAAGTCCTAACCCTAGTGTCTCAAAAGGTGAGTATATTTGGAGACAGGTTTTGCAGAAGTAACTAAGTTAAAATGAAGCCACTAGGGGGTCTCTAATCCAGTATCTCTGATGTCCCTAAAAGAAGAGAAAATTTTGACTCAGGTACAGAAGGAAGAAAGTGTGAAGACACAGGGAAAAGACAACCACCTACAAGTCAGGGAGAGAGGCCTTAAAAAAACCCAACTCTGCCAACACCTTGATTGCAGACTTCTGGAATCCAGAAGAGTTAGAAAATAAATTCCTGTTGTTTAAGCCACCCTTTTTGTTGTATTTTATGGCAACCTCAGCAAACTAATACAACATGTAAACAAACCAAAAAAGAAACTTATCGATGGTGAAACGTACTATTAAAAAACGTTAGGGAGGGTGCACCCAAGATGGCTGAATAGGAACAGCTCCAGCCTCAAGCTCCCAGAGTGAGTGACACAGAAGAGGGGTGATTTCTGCATTTTCAACTGAGGTGCAGACAGACACCTTACACCTCACATGGTGGGGTATACCCCCGAGACAAAGCTTCCAGAGTATGAATCAGACAGCAACACTCGCTGTTCAGCAATATTCTACCTTCTGCAGCCTCCGCTGCTGATACCCAGGCAAACAGGGTCTGGAGTGGACCTCAAGCAAACTCCAACAGACCTACAGCTGAGGGTCCTGACTGTTAAAAGGAAAACTAACAAACAGAAAGGAAATCCACACCAAAACCCCATCAGTACGTCACCATCATCAAAGACCAAAGGTAGATAAAACCACAAAAATGGGGAAAAAGCAGTGCAGAAAAGCTCGAAATTCAAAAAATCAGAGCACATCTCCCCCTCCAAAGGAACGCAGTTCATTGCCAGCAATGGAACAAAGCTGGACGGAGAATAACTTTGACGAGTTGAGAGAAGAAGGCTTCAGTCAATCAAACTTCTCAGAGCTAAAAGAGGAACTATGTAACCAGCACAAAGAAACTAAAAACCTTGAAAAAAGAATGGATGAATGGATAACTAGAATAATCAACACAGAGAAGACCTTAAAAGAACTGATAGAGATGAAAACCATGACACAAGAACTACATGACAAATGCACAAGCTTCAGTAGCCAATAGATCAACTGGAAGAAAGAGTATCAGTGATTGAAGATCAAATGAATGAAATGAAGTGAGAAGAGAAGTGTAGAGACAAAAGAGTAAAAAGAAAAGAACAAAGCCTCCAAGAAGTATGGGATTATGTGAAAAGACCAAATCTGTGTCTGATTGGTGTGCCTGAAAGTGACGGGGAAAATGGAACCAAGTTGGAAAACACTCTGCAGGATATCATCCAGGAGAACTTCTCAACCTAGTAAGGCAGGCCAACATTCAAATTCAGGAAATACAGAGAACACCACAAAGATACTCCTCGAGAACAACTCTAAGACACATAATTGTCAGATTCACCAAAGTTGAAATGAAGGAAAAAATGTTAAGGGCAGCCAGAGAGAAAGGTCGGGTTACACACAAAGGGAGGCCCATCAGACTAACAGCAGATCTCTCGGCAGAAACTCTCCAAGCCAGAAAAGAGTAAGGGCCAATATTCAACATTCTTAAAGAAAAGAATTTTCAACCCAGAATTTCATATGCAGCCGAACTAAGTTTCATAAGTGAAGGAGAAATAAAATCCTTTACAGACAAGCAAATGCTGAGAGATTTTGTCACCACCAGGCCTGCCCTACAAGAGATC
>NW_012106797.1:929944-948756 GCF_000951045.1 Mandrillus leucophaeus
GATAGCATTAGGAAATATACCTAATGTAAATGACCAGTTAATGGGTGCAGCACACCAACATGGCACATGTATACATATGTAACAAACCTGCACGTTGTGGACATGTACCCTAGAACTTAAAGTATAATAAAACAAACAAACAAACAAACAAACAACGTCACTCCTGGTCTCAACATGTACCCTAGAACTTAAAGTATAATAAAAAAACAAACAAACAATCAAACAACATCACTCCTGGTCTCAAGAGATTCTCCCACTTCTGTCTCCTAAAGTGCTGGGATTACAGGTGTGAGCCACCGTGCCCAATCAGTACATTTTTTAAGGCAACTTTAGATCTTTTTAAAAAAACTTTCACTAGGTGTTTTTTCTTATTGTAGCTGAAATAAAGTTTAAACTCCTTTTGAGGGATAAATGGGCTTTTTCGGTATTGTATTTGCCTTTTCTTCCCTAGTGGTTTAACCGGGGTTTAAATCCCTTTCACTCTTTTCTTTAAATGAAAGTTTTGTTTTCTTTTTAGTTGTCTGAAATAGGTTTTTATCGTTTACAAATATAAGCAGCTGCCTTGCCTGTAGGACAGCTCCAGAGAGGCTCGTTATAGACTCGCCCAGTCATCTTTTTTCATCTAAGGAGAATCTTCTTTCAAAGTTTTATTGCAGACTAGATGTGGTGGCTCATGCCTGTAATCTCAGCACGTGTGAGGCTGAAGTGGGATGATCTCTTGAGTCTAGGCATTCAAGACACTCCTGGGCAAAATAACAAGACTTTGTCTCTACAAAAAGTTGAAAACTTAGCGGGTTATGGTGGCATGCACCTCTAGTTCCAGTTACTTCCTGGAGGTTGAGGTGGGAGAATCACTTGAACCCAGGAGTTTGAGGCTGCAGTGAACTATAACTGTGGTACTGCATTCCAGCCTCGGCAACAGAGTGAGATCCCGTGTCTCTAAAATATAGAAATAAAAACAATTTAATTTAAAAAAAAAAATTAGGGAGATGTGATAGCAAAGTCAAATGCCCAGAGACAGAGACCAGCCTGGCATGCTGTAAGGAAGAAAGGCCTTTGCAAAGAATGAAGAGAAAAAGAAGAGAAAGGTGACAGCAGTTGAGGCTGAGAAGTAGGCAGGACAGATTCCAAAAGGCTTTATAGCCCAAAATAAGGAGCTTGGATTTTATAGAGTTCCTCAACCTCAGCACTATTGACATTTTAGATTGAAAAATGCTTTGGTGTTAGAGGTTGTACTACGCATTGTAGGATGTTCGGTGGCATCCTTGGCCTTTATCCACTGGACACCTGTAGGAGACCTTGCTCCTTCTCCCAACTCCATTGTGACAAACAAAAATGTTTTTAGACATTGCTAAATGTTACCTGGAGGTAAAACTGCCTTTGTTTTGGAATCACTGCTCTATAAGAATCAGAAAGTCACTGAAAGGTTTTAAATGGGGGCTAAAAATATTGGACTTATGTTTTCTGAATGCTACTATGACAAGAATGGGTTGGAAGAAATGAGGGTAGAAGTAAAGGGAGTTGGTAGTTTGAACTAGGGACTAGTTTAGTTCCAAAAAAGAAAGAATAAATAAAACAGAATGAAGAAATATGGAAGGTAGGGCCAACAAAACTTGCTGATAGATTCTATGTGGGGACAATGAAAAGGAAGGAAGGTTTGTGGGGAGGGCAGGGAGGTTGGGAAATCAACAGCTTTGTTTTAGACATGGTAAGTTTTAAATGACTGCTTGTTGTTGCAGAAGAGATGTCAATGAGCAGATGGATACATTAATTTGAAACTCTAAGGAGAGATCAGAACTGGAGACAAAAATTTGGGAATCAGCCTGTAGATGGTATTAAGCCACAAGCCTAGATAAGAACATCTCATGTACCCGATAAATATATATACTTTCTATGTACCCACAAAAATTAAAATAAAAAAAATACTAGATGAGATCATCTAGGGATAGCATAATGACAGTGTAAAGAAGAGGCTACTTTTTTTTTTATCTATTTCTTATTTAATAAATTACCTATATATCTTTGACCATTTTTTAAATTGAGGATTTCATCATTTTGAGGGATTAAGAATATCAACTGTCTAGCTAATATGGTAATCAAATCTAGTCATTTTTTCCTCTATGGATTGTGAATTTATTACTGTGCTCCAAAAATGTCCTACTTGTTACCCTAAGATTATAGGAATATTCATAATGCTGGAACCAAGATGGGCCAAATCACTGTCCCCAATTCTTCTCTGGGTTGTAACTAACGATTGAGTAAATCTACAGTGAGCTAAAAGGAGAGTAAATATACATTAATGAAAACTCAATAATTCCTGTAGTACAGAGCTCCCTGCTAAAACACTCAGCTTATAGCTGAGGCCAAAATAGGGCTTTCCTAAATCCAGAGTTCGGGAGAATATGGCCTACCAAGAAGATAACATTCCTAAATCCAGAGTTGGGGAGCATATGGCCTACCAGGAAGATGACATGAGTTTTTACCCAACTAGCTGCCCCACAGGCTTATCAACTGTTGGACAGAAAGGCCAAGAAAGCCCAGCAGAGTAAGGCAACTCTAGGCCTGCTTCAACCTGACCCAGCTGCAATTCTTGTACAAAAGGAAGAAGAGCAGAGAGTACACTGTCCTTACCTCTCCATGCTGTGGTCAGTGCAGGAGACAGAGTGTGAAGTCTGTTCCTGCTTTTAAAGCAAACCATACTTTCTATGACACTGGCCTCAACCTAGAGGATAACAGACTCTTACCCATCAGGTTAACTACTCCTCCTCCCTTAGAGAATACCATGCAAGTGATAGAAAGAAACACAGAAACCCCCTCTCAGGAACTCCCTAGAAAGGATGGAAGGATAGGTGGGATTTCCTTTTCATATGGGCTCAGAGAAATATGGGTGGGGAAGAAAAGAGTCTTCCCACTAGAATGCACCTAAATTTTTTGTTATTAATTTCAGAAAACATTACACTTTCAGGTTTTCTGCTAGTAAACAACATGCAAATATCTTCACCCCATTCCTCAGCAAAGTTGATGCTGAATGACGGAATGGGAAAAGGTTTTGAGCCATCATGTGGTGGCCATTTCTGTGAACTAAGTGAAACAGTCTATTTATAAAGACTCTGCTACACATGGCCCAGGGCCTCATAATCTACTTGAAGCATAAGCGACCTGGGCCGATTTTGTTCATCAGTAGCCAGAATAGCAGCAGCAGCAATAAACATCTGCGGACTGTCTACTGGACATGGGGCACTGTGTGAGGTCCTGGGGGAAAAAAGGTATAAAATTCTATCCTTATCTTCAACATCTGGTCAGGAGAACTATCCTTGCTGATAGAAATGTCTTTTCTAGGGAGTAGATTTTTTTATACCAGAGAACCTACCAGACTTTACTGCCACATGAAAAGGTTTAAGGCAGTTTTCTGAGTAATTATCTGGCACCCAGATATACCCAAAACCCATAAGGTAGGCAGACTTCTAAAGATGTCTCCCCAAGAGTTCCACACTCTGGCTATTCAATCAAACATCAGTCTAGGTACCGCTGTGAAGAGATGGTATTAAGGTTACTAATCAGCTGTCCTTAAAATAGAGAGGTTATCTTGGATTATCTGCGTAAGTCCAGTGTAATCACATAAACCCGTTAAAGCAGAAACTGAGGCAGAAGACTCAGAGAGATGTGACAGAAAACATAGGCAGAGGAGCAATGAGGAAGAAAGGAAGGTCATGGAGAGATGAAGGATGAAAAGAACTCCAACTTCTGTTGCTAGGGGTGTGCATCAGAAAACGCAAGTGCTCTCCAGAAACTGGAACAACTCTGGACCAACAGGTAACAAGGAAATAAATCATGCAGTCCTACAACAGCATGGAACTGAATCTGGCCAAAATCTTGAGCGAGCCTGGAAGCCAGCTCATCTCTAGATCCTGGCATCTTCATTTCAACCTTGTGAGACCCAAAGCAGTTTCAGGTGCTGTGCCTGAACCTCTGAGCTACAGAACTGTGAGACAATAAATGGATGCTGTTTTCCACTGCTAAATTTGAGGTAATTGGTACAGCAACAATAGAAAACTAATACAGCCCAAGAAAGTTATATCACGAGGCTAACATAAGGAGCATCTGATTAAGAAAGGAGCAGAGAGCGGTTGAGTATCCTTTTTCACAACGTTATTTGAGGAGCACTAAGTTTGGGGTTATTTAGCACTCTTGTCTTTCCATTAATATATTTGCCTATCTCCAGACTCAGTGTTAGGGAAGGATATATTTCCAAAGAACTTAAATTAAACAAGGTCTCACCAGCAACCTAATCTGTACCTTTTAAAAATAACAGGATAGGCTGGGTGCAGTGGCTCATGGCTGTAATCCCAGCACTTTAGGGGGCTGAAACAGGAGGATCGTTTAAGCTCCAGAGTTCAGCACCAATCTGAGCAACATAGTAAGACCTCCTCTATAGTAAAAAATTTTAAAAATTAGCTAGGTGTGGTGGCACACACCTATGTCCTAGTTGCTAGGGAGTCTGGGACAGGAGCATTACTTGAGCCCAGGAGATTAGGGGTACAGTGAGCCATGATAGTGCCACTCCTCTCCAGCCTGGGTGACACAGCAAGCTCCTGTCTCAAAAAATAAATAAATAAATAAATAATGAAATAAAAATAATAGGTGACTTTCAAGACATAAAGTAAGAAGAGTGTCCTTTGGGGGTTGTGATAGATGGCATTACTATTCTTCCAAATATTCCAGTTCCCCTTTCTGTGATGTCCTTCCCTGTAGGAGGATTATGTATTATCCTCCATGACATCAGCTTTAGCCATGTGATTTGCTTTTGTTCATTACATGCAAGCAGAAGTGATGTTTTTTCACTTGTGAGCAGAAGCTTTAAAAGACAGCATGTGATCACTAGGCTCTATTTCCCTCTCTCATGAGCCCAGCAACACCACAGTTAGAGGCCACGCCATCATCCTGGGTCCCACAGTGAACATGGCATGGACCAGAGTCTCAGTCGGTCAATGATGGATATGTAACTTGAGCAGGAAATAAACCTGTATATCCCACTTGGATTTGGGGGTCATTAGTTACCACATAACTTAGCCAAGCTGACTGATGTAAGTCCTATAACTTGCCAACCTCTTTAATGACTGGGAGTCATTAAACAAGGCCCCCTAAAGCAAACTGTTTCAGTTCAAGTTGAATACATGTAAAAGGCTCCTCTTGGTTATGCAAAGAAGTTGAGTGATATTATCGAGGGAGGGCAAAATGCCTTGAGTAATACCTATGTTGGTTAAAGAAGCATAGGCTCTGTCACAATAATGGGTAGATTCCCAAATCTCAGAAACTCACAAAATAAAAATTTCTCACGTAGACGAGCTCCAATTCAGGTTAACCACTCTCCTGATGGCTCCCCTCTAGGTAGTGATTTAAGTCTCATGCTGTTCCTAACTTGCGATGTAACCATTTTGGAATCCTTTATTCCCAAACACATAGTTAAAGAGCTCATGGAAGATCTCACAGGAAAGTTTTTATAGCAAAGCCCGGGAAAGGTAAGGCTCATATTCTCTAGGCAGATTTCATCACAGATTCCACCTAGATGTAAGGAGGACTGGAAAATGAAATTTTCCTATGTGACCAGGAAGAAAATAAAATAGTTCCATGAACATTTACATTTTATCTGCTATACTAAGGTAGTATTTTTACAGGAAAAAGATATAAAACATGTTGAATTTTGAGAGGCTTTAAAAAGACTGTGTTGCCACTTGAATGATAATGGTTAATAAGGAAGAACACTGAATATTGGTTCTTTGAGTAATAGTTATTGGAATCCAACCAGACCTCAGTATTGGTGAGCTTGTGCCTTTAGATGTGCCTGTGTGTGTTAACCAAAAGAGCTTTCTGCTAAAGCCAAATCCACAGGGACTGAGTGTAGCCACTTCAGAAACAGAGGTGTCTGGACGACCCAGGGTCATGCTGCTTCAGTGGACAAGCACCACTGGAGGGACGTACCTGACTTGTCTTCAGCAGCAACCCCAAGGGGTGATGGGCAACACACTGTTCAAAGCACAGTTCTCCCTATATCTAGCATTAGAAAGGACTGATCTCTCTTTGGGTCAAATAAACCCTGGAAGGAATTCTTAGGGGAATTTAAGTAGGGGAGCTTCAAAAGCTTCTTTTCACTTACAAGAAGAAACTTTAAGAGACAGCACGTGATCACTAGGCCCTACTTCCTTATCCCACGAGCCCAGCAGCATCCTGGTTAGAGGCCACACCAGCATCACCATAATGAAGCTGACATTGACCAGAGCCTCAACTGGTCAATGATGGACATGTAACTTGAGCAAGAAATAAACCTGTATGTCCCACTTGGATTTTGGGGTCATTAGTTACCACAGCATTTTCAAAAGAAAATGTGTTGCAACTCAGGAAAATAATTTGTAAACAAAAAGATGTCTCATATTTGAATAACAAATTTGTTGAGCAATTCATTCTGGTTTACTAAAAAGGGATATAGTATAAAGATAATAGAGGAGAGAAAGAAGAGCATCCGAATGAAAGAAATCTAATGTAGAGAAGTAAGCAATTCATCTTGATTAATTTTATTTTATTTTTAATCAATAACTCCCAACATGGCAGCAATGCAAACCATATAGGCCAGCAGGTCAGAACAGTACCTACTGAGAGATGGACAGTTTTGTGGGAGGTCATTCCACTTTATAAATTCAGGGTGTAGAGAACACAGCAGCATATCTGCTCTGTGCAGTATTAAGACGTGGGTAGGAGCAAGAGGATACCCTTCTAGTATGTAATTAAAGCACTTGTGTGACTGTAGGCGTTAGATCAAACTTCCTACATAAACAGGATCTACATGTGAGAACACCTTCAAAGGTTGAATGTGGAGCTTTGCTAGAGACAGAGCAGCAGGTGGGCAGCCAGCCAACCAGTCACATGGGACTGAAACTGATGTTCTGAAGCCCATTAGGCTCCTCACAACCCTCTGCATTGGCTCAACCCACTCAAATACAAACCCAAATGAGGTGCTTCTCACCTGTGGGTTGCCCCTACGCAAACCCCAACTGTGCATCTGATCTAATCTGAAGAGACTTTTTAATCAGAGAATAGACTTGGTCAAACACACCTCCCTCATGGGAAAATGGCATCTCTGCCCAAGAGCATGATTTTCCCTTGGGAACTACCAAATTATTTGTTCTCACTGAAAGGGTGGAACAATAGGTTTGTTAAGAAAGCTGACTGCTTTTCCATCTGTTTATCAAGTCAACTGCCTGACTCAAGGGGTCTATGATTATACAATTAGGTAGCTGTAACTCAAGCCCCCTGGCCTATGCTGGGTAGCAACTAAAGTATCTTTGATCTCTTCAGCTTCCGAACTGTGTTGACATGGCTCCAAGGCTCCCAAGTCTCATCCTTTCTCTAGTATCCCAGTGTCTACTGCTCTGTTCAATGGATGCTGATCTCTGTCACTGTGGGCTCTATCCCTACAGCTGGTGCTCTTCTCAGTAAAATGGTGGCCACTTGGCTCTGGACCCCTACTCCCACCAGAAATGAGAGACTAGCCCATAGTAGTTGCAAACCTCACCAATAAGATGCCTACATCCCCTGCCCTAGCTCTAAGTCAATACCCAAAGGAGGTTTAATGTTTTATCTCATAGCATTCTTATCAAAGAATCTGGGACATAGTCCCAAAGATTTGGCCAGAATGCATTAAAGTAACACCATACTAGGATCAACTCAAAACAGATCTCCCTAATTATAAGCCAGCATCCCAGCCACCACAACATTTTATTTTAGTGGCACTCGCTGCCCATCTCCCAAGACATCTCTCCTCCTATCCTGCAAGTCATTGTTCTCTATCTAAATAACTCTTTATTTGGTATCCTCAATTCCAGAATGTCTCTCTCCAGTTAGCCCAGGAGATCCTAATGCAAACGCTACCTCTGGTCTGCCCTCATATAGCAGGTTTCCTGAGGTGGGCATGCAAATTAAACTCCTGGGCACCCCTAAGTAAAGTCTTCCTTTACAATGTGCCATCCCCGAGGATGAAGAGATGAAGAAAATGCTACCCAAGTCTTCAAGGAGCTTTAAGTCTGGTAAGCAGACAAGTCCATAAGCAGACAACTCCTTGAACAAGCACAGTGTTACTGATGACATAGATTATAGTGCAGAGTAAGGACAATTCTTGGTAAACCATAATTGTTGGAAAGAACCAAGAAATTCCCCAGCTGGGATCAGGGACAGCACCTTCTGTAGTCTTACAGTGGATTCTGTGGGATAGAGATGAATTGAACTTGTAGGAAAGGGGAAAACAGATTTATTCATTTGGGTATTTGGTTTTCCCTTCTGACAAGTTGCCAGAATCATCACTTTCATGAATAATTTGCTGTCCTAATACAACTGTGCTTTCTGAATAGCTCACTAGAGAATGACAAATCTAACTTCCAAGGAAGAATCTTCACAAAAACAAAACAAAACAAAAAAATGAGCTCAACCAATTACATCATGTCAGCATGCAAATACAGAACCTAGAACAATAAACTATAATGATTGAAAGCAACAATTATATATTATGTTAATATTATGGAAACACAGTCAAAGTAGTTTAGTTCCCACAATGCCAACAGGTACTTTATTACAAAAACCACCTAGGTTCTTCAAAAGTTTCCCAAAGTCAACTACGGAAACAAGAAGAGAACCCCACTTTTATTAACACATATGATAAGCCTAGGGAATACTGAAGGGTGAACTTGATCTCAAAACCGTTTACGTCTCTTCCTTTATTCCTCCTACTTTCTGAGGACATAAGAGAGTTTATGGCAATAGGCATGTTTGGGAGGACGTGGCTATGTATGGACTTGAGGAACCCTGTCTGTCTTTTCTAAAGGCATCTGAAGATGCCAGCATTTTCCTGAACTGGGAGAATGAGAAGCAAGAGGAATTATGAACATAGCTAGGAGGAGAAAGAGTAGTATTGATCAAGGCTGGCAATAAATCAAATTTCTCAAGCTTATAAAATGTCTCAACAATACTGATCCTTGGAATTCAGCCACAAGTCACCCTATTGTCCTAATTAAAGCTTATATACTGCTGCTAAGTGATTCTTACTAGCCAATATGGGGTCTCTGGTAGACCATATCTCAGCTTCTCCAATTACTGCTTCTCTACTCCTTAACCACAAGTTTCTTCCATTTAATACATAACGCCCTACCTTCCACTATAAGATAAAGGTCAGAGTCAAAACCAAAGAGTTTCACAAAAACAATAACCACCTTGTTCCCCACAACCTCTCTCTGCCTCATCACCTCCCCAAAGGGAAAAAAAAATGCAAGAAGGGATCTTTGTTTGAATGGAAATTGGTTAAACTTTTTTTTTCAGTTTCCACACTACTTTTTTTCTCTTGGTTTCTAGTGACCTTTCAGATACAGAATAATTAAATGCAGGAGCTGCCATAAATGAAAAATCCAAATTTAAAAGTGATGCAACAATTCTGCCATCTCTTATTTATGGGGCAACTGAGACTCTGAAATTCTGGAGATTCCCTGCCCCTTACCAGCATTGACATGTCTTTCCAGTGATGCTGATGTTTTTTAAACGATGAAAGAACTACAATTCACAGTTCAGAAATGTATCATAAGAATTTTGTTTTATGTCTAGAAACCTAGTAAGGGATGTTCAGGAAATATGTTCAGCTATAGATAGAGTTATCTATAACTGTAATATGTTGGAGATGCATGAGAAGTTTCTCCAATGATAAATACACACACAATCAGATTTCACTGCCGAGATCCCTAAACATTCCAGCCTTGCGAAGTATGTTTTTTAACTACCCGAATAAAATGGCCCTAGTCCAGTTCTCAAATCACCAAGTTCCAAACCGCAGGAATTCCTTGGTCATAAGACAGAAAAATGGAGTGATGTCTACTGTCCCTCCATCAGTTCATTCTGCAGAGCCTGACTCTCCATGACTACCTGGCTCTCACTCTTGGGCCTGTTCTCCCCTTCCAACACTGCCTTTCCCACCCTGAATACCAATCTTCTTTTTATTCCCTAAAGCACTTTGTTGTGTGTAATTAAATTTTAATGAAAGTTTAGGAAGAAGTACAGAGGAGCTGAGAAATTTATAGAGATATTAGTTATTGCTATCCTAAAGATCCTTGACCATCTCCACCACAGACAATGCCTTACATGCCAACAATTTCCTCAGGCCTCATGTTGGATGCCTCTTCCATGTATGTTCCCCCTTTTTTTTCCCCTCTGAACCTGTGAGAGAGACTGCCCATGTGTATTAGTCTCCATACTTTACCATGCAGTGTAATTAATTTCTCCCTTTGTTTTCCCCTCTCTCACCAGGTTACTCATCAAAAACACTAATAAAGGTGATTTTTCACAGCAAAACACTCTTTACTTAAGACAGATTTATACTATACCTGTGGAAGGTAGAAATGGGTGTAGTTGGTTTTTGTTTTAAATAACATTCTTTTTCTTTTCACTATGAACACACACACACACACACACACACAAGCACTAAAATGTTCTGGAAGATGTACTCAATTATTAAAGACATTATCCCCGATGGCTGTAATTTAGCAAAGTTGGGAGATTTGTGTGTGTGTGTGTGTGTGTGTGTGTGTGTATGTGTTATAAGATACTTTTTAGTGCCCAAGTCCTACTTTTCAATAAAAAATTTAAAAAGTAAAAAAATTGTTAGTGGAGACAGAAATTTGGGGATAATCCTTGATATTTCTCCTTCCTCACATCCTATCCATTTGTAAGTTCTGCCTCTAGAATATCCTATGCCTACCCACTTCTCTCTTTCTGTACTATCACCATCCCCATTCATGAGCCACTACTTTTAACTTGAGTACCACAATAGCCTCCTAACGTGTTTCCATGCTTTCGCTTTGACAATTCATCCTTTCTACAGTAGCAATGCTAGAACTGTGTTTTGAACACTTCACTGCTTAATATTCTTTGAAAGCTTCAAAAGGACTTAAGCCTTGCAGGACTTGACCCTGGCCTTCCTCTCCATCCTCCCTCTTGTTCACAGCGCTCTCAGTACGCCAGTCTGGAGCACACCAAATTCACCCCTGGGAGGACCCCAAACTCACCCCTGCCCCAAGAGCTGAGCCCCTGCTTATCCCCTGCCATGGGGCTGGTTTATTCATATTTTACATGTCAATGACACAACCACAGAAGGCTTTCTCCGAGCATGCTACCTGACATAGATCACAGCATCATTCTCCATCGGAGATGCTGGCAACAACATAACTGCTTAATTATTCGTTTATCTGTGCCTCAAATGGAATGTGAGCTCCACAGGACAGAGACTACATCTGTTTGTCCTCTGTTGCAGCCCCTGAAATTAATACAATATGTGGCTAACAGAATGTATGGATGAATAAATGAAGAAATGGATCACCTTCTTTTTGGAAGGTGTTGTGCTGGGAAATTCATACATAGGTATAAAAACATGATTTGTGCCTTCTAGGATCTTACCTCCAAAGGAGAGGAATAAGACATGAATAAATGATGACAATATGTTACAAAAATTCAGGAGAGGAAGATATGCTAGTTAAGGTAACCAAGAGCTTTGCGGATGAGTGCATATTTGAGATGCACACTGATGGGTTAAGGATCAAAATGGCAGTAGTCCAGGTAGAATTAGCAAAGACGTGAACATATAAAGTACAAAGCACACCTGGGGATGAAGGAGGGTGATGGATTAAGCAATTTTGCTAGACGAGTTCTGTATAGCGTGACTTAAGTAGGGAAAGACAAGTTGGAACCAAATTTTCGAAGACTGTGAAAATCAGAATAAGAAGATGAAACATTTGGTTTTTAAAGAGAACATTAACATGATCACAGTAAATTTAAGCAAGGGGAATTTTGTTGTGGCCTGTAAGAGCAATTGCAAGGTGTACTAGTTTGCTAGGGCTGTCCTAATAAAATACCACAGACTGGGTAACTTAAATAGTAGGAATTAATTTTCTCCCAGTCTTGAGGCTGAAAGTCCAAGACCAAGACGTCAGTAGGTTTGGTTTCTTCTGAGGGCTCTTTCCTTGGCTTGCAGATACCAGCCTTCCTGCTATGTGCTCACATGGTTTTCTCTGTGCATACCTGGGTCTGCTATTTCACTCTGTGTTCTCATCACCTATTCTTATTAGAACACCAGTCACAATGGATTAGGGCTCACCTTAATGGCATCGTTTAACTTGACTGCCCTATCTCTAAATACAATCTTATTCTGAAACACTGAGGCTTAGGGCTTCAACACATGAATTTTGAGAGGAAGCAATTCAGCCCCTAGCAGAAGGTGAGAGAGGAGAGGGGATTATTTTTGAAATTGAATGTCAAGATCTCCCATCTTCCCTTCTTGAGTGTCATGAGATCCCCTCCTTAGCTCCATGAGTCATAAAGAAATGCTGGGGGGAGGGGGAGGTCTCTGATATATTCAATTTGAAAATAAACCTTGTAATTTTAATGTAAAAAAATTGAGTATGATGGGTTCTGGTTAGTGTATATTCTCTTCCTTCCTTCCTATAATACAATGAAATTCTTACAAAAGTCGAAGTCAGGTTTTTATATTCTGAATCTTTAATCTATAAAGACTGTGGGGGAAAAGCTTTTCATGGCTTTAGTATCAGGAATGAATGCTTTTCTCCTATACCACAGGTTGTTACCTGATAAATCCTAGAAATTTTGTGAACAATTATATTCACTTTGTGAACAATTATATCAGTTCCTAAACGGGCCCATCTCCAATAAGTGTAGTAAATTCTAGGATAAATTTTCTGCTCTAGTTTCACCCCTGAACCCACCTAATGTCCCACACATTTATTTTCCCAATGCCTTATTTTTCCTATTCATTTACTTTCTTTTTAGCTTTGTAAGCTTTCATAAATCCTCTTTGTAACAATGTAGAATTTTTTAAAGTATTGATTTAATAATCACATGGTTAAAGTCCTGCATATCACAGTTCTCACTAGATATATGTTCATGACCAGAAAAAAAAAAGAAAAAAGAAAAAAGGAAAGTAAATTACAGAAAGAAAGTGGGAGGGGAGGAAAGGAGAAGTTCTTCTGTCCAGGAGCCTATGCCTGATGGTCAGATTCTCCCCTAATCCCTAGAGCAACTTCTTTCAATAATCCTGCAAAGATCACCAGTCTCCTCCTCCCAACTCTACTCACACACTGAATTATCCTCTCTTTTTGTTGTTCCTCATTATCAACCCCATCCTCATCTCCCTGAACTCCTTTAGCCAAGAGGTGTTACCCATGTGATATTCCAGTGAAAACCATGAAGCCATCGGCTCACGTTCTGACCGCACTTTACCTTTAGACACATGCTGTCTAATGTTGAAGTCTATTTTGTGTGTATATATATCTTCTCTTCCTGAGTAGATCATCAATTTGAAGAGAAAATTTATATCTTTTGATTCTCTTAAGACCCACAGGTTTGTCACAATACTAGGAACATAGTGATTCAACATTAAATACTTATATCACTGAATTCCTTAATTCAGAGCCTCTAAAAAGAGCAGAAAAGTTAGAAATAACAAAAATAGTAAAAGCTAAAAGGAAGGTGAAGATCCAAGAAATACCCTCCATTGTTCCTGTGTGGGAGCTTCATCTTGAGACCAGAAAAGACCACATGGGGACTGACCACAGGACATTTAAAAGAGAGAAAGTCAATAGGAGGGAGGAAGGAATGCTCACAGTGTTCTTTAGAGGAATATTCAGACTCAAGGAAAATTGTTAATCTAACAAACAAACAAAAGAGTGTAGGCTATAAAGGTAGAGCGAACCTAGAGGAAAAGAAAGGAGGATGAAAAAAGAACTGGCATTTGCTGAGCACCAGTGCCATCCAATGCACTGAATGCTTAATATGACTTAATCTTCTCAGTAAAACTGTGAGCTAGGTACACAAAGAAACAGGCTGCTGGATGCTAACAACTTCCTTAAAGTCACACAGTTCTTAAGTCACAAAGTTGAGTGCTAAGGCCCAATCTCTCTGGCATTAAAGCCCAAGCTCATGATTCAGTACCACACATTGGGTGTCAAACGCAGGCTTTCAGTGATATAAATGGTAGGAGATTCATCAAGAGAGAATGATCTTAGAAGAATGAAATAAAGTGCAAGATAGAGGTTTCAGAAGGAAAGATCGCAAGCACCAGACCTAAACAAGGGCATACATGCCCCACGAGGATGGGGCTCTCTTAAATGGCACCAAACACTGGCAAGATGTCCACTTTATTCTACAAAATTTGATAATTCACATAATCTCCCTTATGGCTCCTGTGATCATTCTCTTTAAGTTCCCATAGTTAAGAGAGTTTAACTTTTAAGTTTCCCTGTTTACCCCTTTCCTAACATTTTAATTGAGCACTCCCAGGAAACCAAGAATACTGCTTATTTGCATGACATATGTCATTTTTAAACTATGGTCCCTTCAGAGAATGAAAAGATGAGCCACAGACAGGAAGAACGTATTTGCAAAACAAATATGTGATAAAGGAATTGTATCCAAAATATACCAAAAACTCTTGAAATATCAAGTTAAAAAACAAACAACCCAATTTAAAAATAGGGAAAAGATGTATACATGTAGCAAAGATGGTATGCAGATGGCAGATATATACATGGAAAGATCTTCAACATCATATGTCATTAGGGAATTGCGAATTAAAACAAGACACCACCATATACTAATTGGAATGGCAACAATCCAAAACCAAAATACAGACAACACTAAATGCTGGTGAGGGTGTGGAGCAACAGGAACTCTAATTTATGGCCTGTGGGAATGAAAAATTGTACAGCTGCTTTGGAAGACAGCGTGAAAATTTCTTACGAAGCGAAGCATGGTCTTACCATACAACTGTAATCCAGCAATTGTCCTCTTTGGTAGCTGTGTTTTATGTTTGAAACAAATCTTAAAGCTATTTGTCACTAGGAAATGCTGCTTACAATGAATATATCTTCTTTTTCATATGTAGTGACTCTACTAATAATAACTTTTGTATAAAATTTAACTTCAGGTTTTCAAAGAACAAAATGATATTTTGTTTCAAAATTCTGAGAATAAAGGGACGTTTCTCTCTAAAGAGGTTAAAAGAGAAAGAGAAATCCCTTTTTTGAAAATCCACATCTCCTTTCATCCTTGTCCATCAAATCTTTTATTCAGGTTCAGGAACTGATTATCTTTGTTGTACCAATACCTAAAGAAAAATGAGAAAGGGGCAAGAGATTACACAGCTTCAACTAGAAATGCTGTCAATTTGAAACGAATTCCACTCCATCCTCCCACAAGACACATAGAAAAAAATAATAATAACTGTAAAGTCCATGCTGGAGTATGATCATTTGCTTGTTATGACTTTATGTGGTTTCATAAAAGGAGAGGGACAGTCATTGTGTCACCGTGTTTGCAAAAACGGGAAAGAAAGAAGAGGAAGCAATAGAACTCCTGGAAAGCTACAGACCCAGTGCAGAGTGAAACCCAGTGGGGCATTGGGACGTTGGGGAAATTCCTCCAAGTCTGGAAAGCAAAAAACTGAGACACCGGATTTCAAGTTTAGAGTACATTCAAATTAGAAGTTTAAGTTAAAAGTAGAAAAGAACACAGGTACAGGAGTGAATATTTCAGTTCAAGTGCCCTCTTTTTGACCGATTCACTTCTTTGGACAGTTTTTCACTAATGATAGATGTTTACTTCCTGATTCATGGTGGTAGTCTCAGTTGTGCGCCGGGATAGAGGGATTACGATTCGGCATTCCAGTGAGAGTTTACGCTTTGTGAGACCATTTGAATTGAGACTGTTGAGCCCTTCTTCTGTAGTTCCAGTCCGTTCAGCAGGCCCCAGTGAGACCATCAATTCCTTCACGGAACCAAGAAGCGAACTAGGCAAAATATCAATTCCCCTACCGTAAGAATCATGATCCCCTGCTTTGTTCCTGAGAAAAGGGGTAGCTAGAAAACAGCTGGCCTTTTCCAACCTTCCAGAAACACCCTTGACATAGCTCCTGCATCCCCGTGAGCTACCTGGTCTATACACTCCTATCCAGGTCTCTGAATACATAAAACTTTTCCATTTTTCTTGGGTCTCTGCCTCCTCCAAGGAACCCTATGCTGAGTTCTAAGTAACTGACTGGGAACTACTGGATATCTAGATATTGCTAGTTATCACTTCTGAATTTTCCATGTTCTTTTTGGAATAAGGAGGTGTGAAGTAATACATACAAGGAAATAAAAATTGCTCAATAAACAGTAAGCAGCAAATTAGAGAAGGTACAATAGAGGACACAAAGACTAAAAAGAAAATAATTTAAACTGGTAGTTCTCAAAATGGAAAAGCATCAAAATCACACAGAATGCCTCTCCAAAATAAATATGTCCAGACGGCAGCCAGATTCAGTGAATAAAAATGTCAGGGAGTGGAAAAAAGAGCGTGATTTTTACCAAGCTCCACAAGTGATTTGGATTATCAACCCTATCTAAAGTCACCAGCTGAGTGCAGATAGAATTTGTAACTGAGCCTGAGCATTTATTTTTGTGTCTATTTTCCTCCTGTTCATTTTGAAATAAAAAGTGTGCAGTGATCAGGTATAAGGAAACAAAAATTATCCAATGCATATTAAGCAATTAGTTAAATTAAAATTAGAATATGATTCCTAGTTTTCATTGACTACATTTTCTTCTTGGATATGTAAAACAATGCTTTTAAAACTTCTTTTCAGTTTAAGAAAACAGAATGCATGAAGTTTCACAGAAAGAAATCAATTAACCCGAACACATAGAGAAGAGAATTTTCAAGTTAATTCTGTGGTTAATCTGCAGTCACTTCCTTTTTTTTTTTTTTTTTTAAATTTTACTTTAAGTTCCAGGATACACATGCAGAACATGCAGATTTGTTACATAGGTATACATTGTTTTAATTTTTATTGCTCTAATGTTTTTGGCATTCACAAGTACAAAACGATCAACAATCTTTTTTTTTAGGTTGTCAGCCTAATTATTTACAATTACATATATGGAAAATAGATGTAGAATAGAAGATTGGGGAGATTGAACAAAATCTGGATTGATCCCCTAGAAGTTTTATTTTGTCACTTGGCTTTTTGTCCTAAAAGTAAAATGCCTCCAAAAATTAGCTAGTAAATAGTTCATTTTAGTCGTGTACTTATTCGTAACCATTTACCGCAAGTGAACTTTAGAAAAAAGCCACCATGTTTATGTGAGGAGTTAGGATGGGGGTAGGTCACACTGGCACATCTATGAGGGGCAGCCCCCAGGGATGCTTTAATACTCTGCTAAACATTCTAAAAATCCCATAGGGCTTTGACCTCCCATATAACCTAATCCTAGTCAGAGGTGAGTTTACTGGCATCACCCAGCAAAAAAAAAAGGGCAGGTTCTGTGTGGGAGTAGAGATAATTAACAAGTAAAGTATGACTGGAGACTTGGGGGGCTGAGTAGTCAAAGCTGTGGTTTAACTAACAATTTCAGTTTTGAGTAGCTGGGGCCCCTCCGATGGCTAGGAAAGCGATATTTGATAGAGAGCCAGACACTAGCTCGAAAGACCTCCCGTCAGAAACTTCAGATCACCTAGAAGCAGGAAGTGCTTGGTAGAACCGTTGGCAGCTCAGAGTCTCTGGCCAATTTCTTAAAGCCACATTTTAGAGTTGGAGTTGGGCTTCTCTATCACTTTCTAGTTCTCAACCTTAGTTTTCTTTTCCCCTCAAGTCTAATTAAGGTAATAAGAAAATAGTTTTGTTTATGTGGCTTCTGTCACTTATTTCTTGGGGTATATTAAATTTTTAATTTACAAGTATAAATAACTCACTTGTCAAACTTTTATTCATTTTCCAAGACCCTGTTTAGATTTCACATACAGTATAAAGACTCCCCTAATTACCCCGGTAGTTAGGCACTCATGCTTTGTGCTGCCATTAAATTTTACAGATATACTTATTACAGAAAAAATATTACATTGTAGTTTATGACATGTCTATCTCCTTCGGGCAAAACCCATGTTTTATTCATATCCTATCTCTGTTCTTTGGTTCTAACCTCAATAAACATTCTTGGGTAAAACAAAATAATGAGAGAAAAGAAGGAAGAAAGGAAGAGGAAAAGAAAAAAAATAAAACCTTCTTTATTTAAGCAATTATTTCTAGAGGACAAGAATTCAGTTCATTCTTTGCTCACATGAAGTGATTGGAATGAACAAAAACAGACTTTCAGACAATGTGTTGAAAGAGTAGGTCAACTTTTCTTTCTACGAGGCCATCTCTCAAAAGCAGCTTATGTCTGGGAAGTGTTTCAGATCGCTGGTCTGGAAACTCTGTAGTTCCTTTCCCAGGAAAAAGACCAGGATGTCTGTTCGGCTTAAAAGTCCTTAGGAATAGCTTAAGTTATACATCCCCGTCCTCCAAATGAGTGGAAGTGCAAGGCTCTACATATAGCACCTCCTCAATAAATTCTTAGCAAAGTTACACAGGAATGCCTTGGAGAAATAGACAATTCATCTGAAATGAATTATATTTTCACTGGAGGGAAACAAAAGTCTGCACCAACTGCTCCAGAATGACCAAAGAAAGCAAGCTTAGGCTCAGCTTTCCAAGTTAGAACTGACGGCTAGTGCTCTCCCTAGCGGGGGGGAAAGGAATTCACAGTGAATAAATAGTTGGTTTTAGAAACACTGAAAAATAAAAACTTTGAAAAGGAGACTATAGAGGCACAATCTGCAAAAGTTTCTTTACTATAAATATGGATTTGTGCCTGCCTTTTTTTTTTTTTTTTTTTTTTTTTTTTTGACGGAGTCTGGCT
>NW_012106797.1:948902-951892 GCF_000951045.1 Mandrillus leucophaeus
TTTTGTATTTTTAATAGAGACGGGTTTTACCATGTTAGCCAGGATGGTCTCAATCTCCTGACCTCATGATCCGCCCGCCTCAGCCTCCCAAAGTGATGGGATTACAGGCGTGAGCCACCGCGCCCGGCCGTGCCTGCCCTTTTAAAAGACAATTGGATAGAAGTTCAGAAATGTAGAATTCTAATTCTGTTGTTGACTGTTAATAGATAGATGACTTTAACAAGTCATTTTCATTTTCTGTACCTCAGTTTCCTGTCTCTTCGAGAGGTATAACAATCTCTGATACACCTCGGAGTTGTGGTAATTCCAAACAGTTATGTGATCAAATTCTCCGCAGTTCAAACTCCTCAGATCCTCTAACAGCCGCTCTTTGTGTCTAGACAATGAGAAAAGAATTGTTTGTGAAATAAGTGCAATGGAACAGGACAGAATGAATTTTCTGGCTTGATTTTCTGATTTCAAATAAACTTAGTCATTCTTTCAGAAAGATGTTTTGATCAATAAGATGAAAAGTATTCAGTAACATCCAAAAGCTTTTCAAAGCTCATGTCATTGTGAGATCTTTTTGTTGTTGCTCTTTCTGATTTTACTGACCATATAAAGAGATTTTCCTTATAATACATTTTGATATTTCACATTGTATTTCTTTACTTTCCATATTTCGTAATGAGATAAAGATGGCAGGAAAGAGGTAAATAGAAGAAATATCCCATCTAATAAATAATTTTCAGTCCTCATTTTCTCTCGACTATTAAATGAAGTCAATAAATTGTGAAACAAGGCATGACAGTTAAAGCATCACAGCTGCAGATATAAGAATCCAAGTACCAGACATGTGGGATGTTTAAGGGACAAACCACACTTTAATTCATCAAGAAGTTCTTCAATAATGTTAGCATAATAACTTTTCTTGAATATTTACCAAGTACAAATTGCTCAATTCAAATTTAACCTCATTGTAAAACAAGAAATTATAGTCAGCTGGAAGGCCGACTAGCTGAACATGAACCAATGGATGACAGAAAGAAACTCTCCAATAAAGCAATTAAAATGACAGAGAGATGAGAAAATAATTGTGACTTTCTGGAAAGGAGTGAATTTTCTTTACTCAGAGAAGGTTAGGTAGACAATCGCTATTGTAAAATCCAAGTCCTTCCAGAAGACAACCTCAAAGAAATGGCTGTCCATGCAGTCCAGAAGAGCAGTCAGGTCCTGTGGTAGAACCCTATGAGTGACTGCTCCACAGAATTTCACTAGTGTGATTGGGAAGAGGAATGAAGTGTATGGCTGTAGAATGAGGTGAGTGAGCTTTTCTGCACAAGATAACCCAAGAATCATCAGTATCGAATGGTAATCTGCACTGTATTTGGGATCTCCTGCCCCAATTATCTGATATTTGCATAAGTGCTCGGAAGAAGGAATATGTCACTTATTAGTAGTAAAAGGACACACAACACTTATATAAATAGAGATAACATAAGTGCAAAACTGAATAAAGCAAAAATTTCCCCTTCAAGAAGTTCACAGTCTAAAATTGGGGATCTTAACCTGGAGCCTATAAATAAAATTCGAAGAAATCCATGAAAATGAGGAGAAAAAAATATATGACTTTATTTTCACTAACTGCAAACTAAAATTTGGACTATTCTTTAATTATGAATGTAGGCATTAAACTAACCACAGTTGTAGAAGCAGTAATTGTGACTTTGTCACTGGTTGAAATTACAGATAATATAATATTTCTAACACTCATTGCAGATATTATAAGCTACAGAGCTTGTGGATAACCAAGATCCATTTATACTCATCACTACTGAAGTTACATTAATAATTAGACCCACCAGTTAACGTTATTTAATGCTTTAATAAGGAAGCACATATATTACTGTAGCATATATTTGGGATTTTTTACTACTTTGATAACCATATTTCAGTAGAATTGGTTTCCTTGGTAATCCCATGCACTTTGCTTTACACATTTTAAAATATTATTCTGAGAAGAGTTTCATAGGCTTTACCCTATGGCCAAGGGAGTTTACGTAACAGAAGATTAAGAAACCCCATTCTCCAGACCAAATGCTGCATGTTCTCACTTATAAATAGGAGCTAAATGATGCGAACACACAGACACATAAAGGGGAACAACACACACTGGGGCCTATCAGAGAGTAGAGGGTGGGAGGAGGGAGAGGATCAGGAAAAATAACTAAAGGGTACTAGGCTTAATACTTGGGTGATGAAATAATCTATACAACAAACCCCCATGACACAAGTTTACCTATATAATGAACCTTCACATGTACCCCTGAACTTAAAATAAAAGTTTAAAAAATACATTGTATATATGCATAGATATGTCCTTAAAAATTTTTTTTAAAGAACCTCCGCTCTCTTCTCTGAGAATCAGACAAGTACACAGCTCTTGCACCAGCCTGATGGAAGTGTGGTGACTGTCTTTTGATTGATTGTCTTATCTTCTAGATTGTCTTATCTTCTAGATTTCTAGTTGCTTCTCTGAGCTACTCTAGAACCTTTCAATAAGTCCTTTTTCTGCTTATATAATCTAGAGTTTATACCTATTAATTGCAACCAAGACTCTCAGCTAGAACAATATTTAATCAGTACTTGTCTATTATGATTTTAATAAATATATTTTATTAAGAAACACAAATAGCTATCACACACTAAATTTCAGAAATATTAAGAGTTTAGTAAGTCTCCCTACTGAATCTATTCTACCCTAATAGATGCTGTCATCTACTTTATAGCAACTATCAAATGACAGGCCTCGTACCTAACAAAAGTTGAAAGGGGGACCTGCCTTGCCTTGAAAATTCAGCCTCCTGTAATCCCAGCACTTGGGGAGGCTAAGGCAGGCAGATCGCTTGAGTCCAGTAGTTCACAGACCAGCCTGGGCAACATTGTAAGACTCTATCTCTACAGAAAATACAAAAATTAGCCGGGCATGGTGGTGCATACCTGTAGTTCCA
>NW_012106797.1:952122-965375 GCF_000951045.1 Mandrillus leucophaeus
GGGAAAAGAAGAAAATTCAGTCCCATGAAGTAACAGCAATTTTTATAACTTATGAAATATAAACTGTCTTGAATATCTCACTAATTATTTAATACATGCTTCTTCACTACTGGGCCTTTCTTATTCTCTCCAATTGCACAAATGACTTTCCAAGGCAACAGGTAGTGATGATGACTCAGTGATACAGAATTTGACAATAATTCTATTTGCACTTTCTTGGACCCAGAAGGATTTAATTATGGAGGAAAGAAAGACAGTCTCCTCAATTAGAGGACAATGGCACTCTTATGATCTGGATGCCCAAGAGCAAAGTTAAATGGAGATTCTAGGGCAGACATGCAAATGGGCTTCATCTCACTTATCTACTGTGATCTGACAGTAGTGGCTGTCAGGAGCATGGTGACGGGAAGTATCTTGAGGCTACATCCTGGCTAAGCAAGAAAAACGTAAGACAATTAACAATGCTTGTCAAAGGCGCAGAAGTGGTGACAAGAGCCCATCTTGGATCTACACATTATCATGAAAAAATTAACCAAATGGGACCACGAAGGAGAGTTAGATTACAAGAAACCCCTTATTCTGTATATTGGCCGACTATTTACAGCCTCAATTTTGATTCTCAATAGGCCTGCTGAGATTTCTTAGGGCCTGGATGAATAGTCCAATATCACAAGCCATTAACAGACACAAAAATTAAACATGTAATACTAGCAAGTGATCCTCTTGGAAATTTCCCCATCAGGTACCGGCTGACCAAATGTAAACTTATTTAAGTATGTTTGTAGATCTTGAACTCTTTAGCCACCAACATCACTTTAAATGATGAGTAAAAATAGATAAGTACTTCAAACATTGGCAAACACTCAAAGGTTCAAAACCAAATGCTTCTTCCTAGTTTACCTTGTTTAAAAAGACGACACAAACTACTCCTAAAAACTAGTGACTGCCTACATTGGTAAACATTCTGGTACCGGTGGCCTCTGGTGTTTCTTCTTTCTAGTCATATTGTCCTTTTGAGCAAGGGTCACTCTTACTCCTCAGAGGAAAGTCAACATGACTCACTTTCAGAAACTGAAAGTACACCATGTCCACATAAGCAGTGCTGCTTACTGTATAACCACAAAACCACATCAGAATAAGTCAGCTGCTCAGGAAGGAGAAGAAGGAGTGAGTTGAACAAACTCACCCCCATTCCAGACAGGGAGCCTTTAAGAGTATCCACAGACTTCTTTGTTAAGCAGAGACTTAGATCAGAGGAGAAATGTCAGTGGCGGGCAGTGTAAGTAGGGTCCCTGGCTTCAGGTTACTGAATACACTGAAACAAGAGCCCTCTCAAGGCCCCACTGTAAAGCCCTGAGGTTTTGGCTTCATCATCAATTTCCCTTCCTTTGGTACTTTCTTTCCCTAGTTTTCATCTCTCTCTGAACATCAGGTGCTCTCTTGCCAAACCTTGTGTTAAGTGATTTTGGACAGAGTTTAAGGAAGTGGAACTTTTCTCTGAGTTGGATATTGTTGGGATCCCATGACTGGGTATCTTAATAATTCTTACCTAGAAGGTGTGACGTATAAAACAAGACTGACTAAAGCATTTCTTGGTAAAGCAGCAGCAATCACTTATATCAATAAGGATAGGGGCACACTGGGCATTTTTGTGGCCACTTTTAGACAATGCTCTTGGTTTCATCTGTGCTCAGACAGAATTATAGAGTGGATTTTTTTCCCCTATTGTGATCACAGAGTGCCTTTTCTGATGTTGGCATTCTATGAAATTGTTTCTATTCAACACAAGAACACAGGCCTAGCCATGTTCTTGTGTCTTGCTAAAGCTAGCCAGAGTGCAGGACTAGCTTTAGCAATATCAAGGTCTAGCCTGTTCTCCATTCTTTCCTTGGGACAATTCACTCTTCCAAGTGACATAAACTAATCAGAAGAATTAATATCAGTTAGCAAGAGTTAATATTTTGTCATTAAGGGGCTGGAGGGGTGTCCTGTACCTGCATTATAATAGTGACCTTTTAGAGAAAAGGCTGACCCCAGATAAACCATAATAGTGAAACTGGGTGGAAGAAAATAGATTCAGGAATTCTCCAATTAAATCGTATAGGTAACCAACTCCTCTGCCACCCTATGAGCTGATCCTACATTTCATACCCACATTTGAACTTGCAGGTAATCAAACTAAATGAGGTCCATTCATGTTACCCTACCACTCAGGCTTTTGGGATAGTTTGCCATCCACACTTCTAGAAGTCTCTCCTTTCACACAGAATCTCCTTTCATCTGGAAGACTGGTCTCTTCTTGTTTTTCTAGTTTCTAAATGAATTCATATTGGAGCTTAACTTGCCAACCCTAATGAGTTGCTTTCAGAATCATCGCAACTGTTCTCAACAAGCCACCCTTTTTTGCTTGACTTCCCACTATTTTGGAGAGTGATTGTGAATCCTTGTGACTTCTCTTCACAGTACTCTTCTGCCACCTGTTGAAAGCTCGTAACACACAAGACACTAGAGTTGCCATTCACTTTCAAATTCTACACACCCGACACCAACACTAAGAAAACAGACACACTCACAGATGTCAGTCCATAAATACCTTGTAGGCATCTGATGCTCCCAGAAGAGGCCTGGCCCTAGGATTTCTGGGATGAGGCCCTCAGCCATCTATTCTTCTTCCGCCTCTCTGAAACCCTAGCACTATAGGAAGGAAATAGCTGATTGAGAAGGATCCAGTTCTTTGCTAAGAGTTCACATTGAGACTGGAAAGGAAATGAGAATAAAAAGTATCTGGACTTCTGAAGGGGCCACAGTCAGCCCTGTGGGATAAGTGAAGCTGGAATTCCTGAGGACATCTTGCTGGTTCTCACCATCTTGTCTACAGTTGGTCTTAACAAATAAATCTGATGTCAACATTTATATCAAAGAAACAATAAATAAATACCTATCTGTTTACCTCCTGTTTATATTAGGCCAGACATTTTACTTAATCTTCAGAATAGCTCTATGAGATAATATATGTAATTGTGTGAATCTATGGGGTACAATGTGATGTTTTCTTCTATGTATACATTGTAGAAAGACTCAATCAAGCTAATTAAAATATCAATCGCTTCACCAACTTATCCTTTTTTGTAATGAGAACATTAAAAATCTATTCTTTTAGTAATTTTGAAATATATAATAACATATTATAAGCTATGGTCATCATGCAGTGCAATAGAACACTAAAATATATTCCTCTAATCTAACTGAATATTTATACCCTTTGATCAACATCTTCCCTTTCCCCACACCTCCCAGAGATATGTGAACACTCCCACTTCACAGAAAGAAAACTCAGGCATGGAGAGGCTAGGCAATGTGTCCAAAGTGACATCTCTGCTTAGCGGAAGAGTTGAGGCTGAACCTCAGAGAGACACGCCCTTGCAACTGCTGTACTTTTCTGACTTTTGCTATGCCACCTGGAGTACTGATCACTGAAGGAGAGAAAGAGGGAAAGAAACTTCCTACCTCCTTCCTGAGTCGACATTCTGTGCCTCTTGGTACTGCATTTCTCAGGCACCCTAGTGCCCTTGGACCAGATTCCCAGCTTCCATGGCCTTAAGGAACGTGGAGTACTATTCACCCTTTTTCTTCGTCCTGGATAGTTGTAATAAGGAATCAGCAAGAGAAACTCAAAATCTAAATTCTCCTTCAGATCTAACTATTAAAAAATAAGAAACAAGTAAACAATTAATAAAGTATGTAGGTAGACATGTAAATAGAATAGTAATATTTTAAATGTAACCTAAATGTTTGAGGGAAATTTTAAATAGATTTAAAAAGAAAATTAACCTTTAAAATCAAAATAATTTCTGAATATTTTCTGCACATCAATGAACATTTAGGGTCGTGCTCAAACTGATGTATCTGAGATGTAAGAAGGACACCAGAAATGGAGTGCTTGAAACCCAGCCACCTGCCCTGACTGGCCAGCCTGGTGGCTCCTTCCTGGAGGAGAGATCAGGAGGGCTCACTGGCATGGAGAAAGGCTGATAAGTGTCACTCTCTTAAGGGAATCGCTGTACATAAGGAATGGGGAATGAAGGGGGGCGGGGAAAGGAGGAACTCCTTCAAAGGACACTTTGGTCTGGATCTCATCCATGGCAGAGACCTTGAAAGGAACTCACAGATGACTCTCTGGAATAGAGACCATGAAGTGATGATGGTTCAAGAGCCAACTCTAAGCCCATAGATGTGTTTTGACTGACTCACTCAGTGCTCTGTAAACTGTGAATTAGTGCCAGCATTTACAAATCAGGAAATTTCATATCAGTTTGTATTTTTGATTTGTCATGAGAAATGGAAGATCTGGTAACTCGGGGCCCACATCCCCACATGAGAACAAACTGAGTCCATCCAGGCCCTAGGGAGGGTCAAGTGACTACTACAAGCAGGCTACAGTAGTCACTCAGCTTCTGTCTGCGAACCTAGAAGCAATTGAGTCTTTGGCTTTTGATCCAGCAGTGGCTGGCCACCCCACCAACAAAGAACAGTGTACTGCAGCTAAAATCTGCCCAACCACCTAGTTCTCAGCCTGCAGACAGGGCCATGACCTCATGAATGTAGAGGCTATGGACTCTCACCCCGTTATGTCCATAATTTAGTTATATGGCATATATGTCCATAATTTGGTTAATCTTTCTGTACTTGTCAACTTGTGAATTGTTAAAGGCCAGAAATTGACTCTTATTTTTCTTTGGACCCCATCCTCCTCCCCACTTTCACCCCTCTCAGTTCCTAGTAAAGGGCCTTGCCCATAGTAGACTGTCAATAAGTGTTCAATACATTTTTTTAAAAAAATCACTGTGTGGGCACTGTCTTCTACTGCCATCTGCTGACCATAAAGTAGAATCGTGCCTAAAGACTGACACACCTGTAGGAACCACATGTTCCTTGCCCATCCATCTATTCATTTTCTTTCCTCCTTCCTTTATTTTTTTCATATTCTTATTTTGTCATTCCTTTGTTCATTCATCCTTTCACTCAATATGTAAGTTTTTCTCATCACCTAGGTGACAGGCGCTGTGAGTTATGAAGAATCAATACAAACGTGCATAGATACAGAGAACTCCCATTGCTAGCCAAGATAGAACAAGTCCACTACAGCCACTATCTCTCACATACTACAACTGAAAATTGTGAACAAAACATAAACTGTAACTAGTTGAGAGCTCTAAAAAATTAAGAATGCAAGCAGATTAGGAAGGAGAAGCTAAACTTGAAGAAAAATCCATTCACAGGTGAATTTCCTTAGTATTTTTCTTCTTTTGTTTTCCCACTTTGACTCAAGAGTGGTTCCATCATGGAACCAAGCAGTAAAAGCTCTAAGAGTATTTCTGATCAGAGGGCCCAGAAAAGAGATCCCCATAAAAAGAGGACTGGGAAAAATGGGAAGGGTAGAAAATTCCCATCAGTTTTTCTATTTTTCCCCAGTTCTACACCAAGGGCAGCCCAGCCATGAACCTACAATATGGTGGCAACAATGACTCCAGTACCTAACACCTTGAGGGAAAACCAGATTTCGGGCCAGAGGAACTAGAAAGAAACCAAAAGGAAATCCTGTAGTACAAAAAGCGTAGATGAATCACTTTTATTTTTATCTTCCTCTCTTTTCTCTATCACTTTGCCCTGAAGGCAGCCTCAATCATGGGGAATTATGGGTATTATGGTCACTATAGTTTCAAGTTAAATCTTATCTTTCTAGTGACCACATAACTAGGAAAAAAAGCCATTGGAAGTCAGAGAGTTTGGGGGAAGGAAATACTTGAGAGGAAAGAGATGGAGAAGGAAATCTTCTAATTCTGTGGCTAAAGACATACTGGAGTTATCTCTGAGTAGCACATGTACAGACAGACCCAAAGCAGCACAGCAAAGGCCTTGAAAATGTAACTAACATTGGAACCAGCATCCAGAAAGGTGAGCTAAAACTTGCAGCCTGAACCTAATAAAATTGAGTATCTACAAAAGCAAAATAACAACAATCAAAAAATAACCTTCCCCAGAGGACTTTCTTAGGACCTACAGTCTCCCCATATAATACTCAAATTGTCAATAAAATCCAAAATTATTTGACAAACATAGCACCAAAAACATCTAACCACTCATAAGGGAAAACAAAATCAACAGGTATCAATCCTGAGATGACCCAGATATGAGAATCAGACAAAGAATTTAGAGCAGCTACTATAATTGTGCTTCTAGAAGGAACCACTTTTGAAATGGATATAACAATAGAAGTGCTCAGTAGAGAAGCAGGAGCTACAAACACAGAACCAAATGGTGATTTTAGAACTAAAAAATATAATATCTGAAATATAAAATTTACTGGATGGACTCAAGGGAGATGACAGAAGAGTCAACAAGCAAGTATAGATCAATAAAAATTATTCAATCTGAAGAATTCAGAGGGAAAATATTTAAAATATTCAAAAGTCTAATATTCATATCACTGAAATCCCAGAAAAAGATGAGTGAGAGATTGGCACAGAAAAAAAATTTGAAGAAATAATGGCTTAAAAGATATAAATCATAAAATGAAAAACATAACATGTAGGGAGCAGGAAAAGTGTAGTTTTTCTATGCAATGGAATTTAAGGAGTTATCAGTTTAAAACATACCCTTATACCTATAAATCATTACATATACACATCATGGTGACCACAAAACAAAAACCTACAGTAGATATATAACAGACAAAGAAAAGAATCAAAGCATACCACTACAATAAATCATCAAATCACAAAAGAAGACTCAAAATAATCCAAAAAAAAGAAAAAAGAAAGAAAGAAGAAAGAAAAGAAAGAAAGAAAGAAAGAAAGAAAGAAAGAAAGAAAGAAAGAAAGAAAGAAAGAAAGAAAGAAAGAAAGAAACTAACAAAATGGCAATAGGAAGTTCTTACCTATTGACAATTACCTTGAAAGTAAATAGATTAAATTCTCTAACCAAAATAGAGTGGTTGAATGGGGTGGGTTTGTTTGTTTGTTTGTTTTTGAAATGGAGTCTCACTCTGTCACCCAGCCTGGAGGGCAGTGGCACAATCTCAGCTCACTGCAACCTCTGCCTCCCAGGTTCGAGTGATTCTCCTGCCTCAGGCTTCCAAATAGCTGGGACTACAGGTGCACACTACCACACCTGGCTAATTTTTTGTATTTTTAGTACAGACACATTTCCCCATGTTGGTCAAGCTGGTCTCAAGCTCCTGACCTCAAGTGATCTGCCTGCCTCAGCTTCTCAAAGTGCTGAGATTACAGGGATGAGCCATCCTGAATGGATTTTTTAAAAACCTAACTATATGCTGTTTACAAGATACTCACTTCAGCTTCAAGGACATGTATAGACTGAAAGCAAAGGGATGGAAAAAGATATTCCATGAAAATGGAAAGGAAAATACAGCAAACGTAGCTATACTTGTGTCAAAATAGACTTTAAGTCAAAACTGTAAAAAGAAACCAAGAAGGCAATTTTTAATGACAAAGGAATCAATACATTAAGAAGATATTAACAATTATAAATATATACACACCCAACATCAGAGTGCCTAAATACATAAAACGCATACTAATAGATCTGAAGGGAGGAATAGACAGTAAAACAATAATAGTGGAGGACTTCAATACCTCACTTTCAACAATTGATAGATCATTCATATAATCAATGAGGAAATATTGGACTTATACTACACTTTAGATCAAATGGACCTAACAGATATATACAAAACACTCTCTCCAACAGAAGCATGTACACATTTGTCTTGAGTTCACGTGAAACATTCTCTGGGATAGATCATATGTTGGCAACGAAAGAAGTAATTCAATATGTTAGAAAATTGAAATCATACCAAGTATCTTTTCTGATCACAATGGTATGAAAATAGAAATTAATAACAAGAAATTTAAAAATATGTGGAATTTAAATAATGTATTCCTGAAAAACTAATGGGTGAAAAAAGAAATCAAAGGGGAAATTTTAAAATATCTTGAGACAAGAACAAATGGAAACAAACATACTAAAACTTATGGGATGCAGCAAAAGCAGTTGTAAGAGGGAAGTTCATGGCAGTTAATGCCTACATTAAAAAGAAAGAACTCAAGTAAACAACTTAATGTTACACTTCAAGGAACTAGAAAGAGAAGACCAAACTAAGCCCAAAGGTAGTAGAAGAAAGAACCAAGCAGAAATAAGTTAAACAGAGACTAGAAAGCAATATAAAAGATCAATAAAACTAAAAGGTTTTTTTTGAGAAGATTTTTAAAATTCAGCTAGACTAAGAAAAAAGAAACAAAACTAAAAAAAAAAACAGTAATGAAAGAAGAGACATTATGACAAATACGACAGAAATACAAAAGATTGTAAGAGACTACAAGAAACAATTATACATCAAAAAACTGAATAGTATAGAAGAAATGGATAAATCCTAAATATGTATGTGTGTGTACATATATATACACACATATATATGTACATAACCTATCAAGTCTGAATCAAAAAGAAATAGAAAATCTGAACATATCAATGATGAGTAATGAGATTATATCAGGAATAAAAAATCTCCCATCGAAGAAAAGCCCAATAATAGACGGCTTCACTGGTGAATTCTATTAAGCATTGAAAGAGGAATGAATACCAATCATTCCCAAGCTTTCCCAAAAAAATCAAACAGGAGGGAAAACTTACAAATGGATTTTTATAAGGCTAGTACTAACCTGATGCCAAAGTCAGACAAAGACACTATAAGAAAAGATTACAAGTCAATATTCCTGATGAATGTAAATGCAAAAATCCTCTAACAGAACAGCTACAGATTGAATTAAATAGCACATTAAAAGAATCCTACACTATAATCAAATGAGATTTATATCTATGATGCAAGGATGGTTCAACATATGTAACTCACTAAATGTGATGCACCACAATAACAAAATGAAGGATTAAAAGTGTATGATCATCTCAATAGATGCAGAAAAAGCATTTGAGAAAAAAAATCAGTATGCTTCTATGACAAAAACTCCCAACAAATTGCGTTTAGCAATAACGTACTTCCACACAAAAGGTCATATATCACAAGTCTACAGCTAACATTTATTCAATAGTGAAAAGTTGGGAGCCTTTCCTCTGGGATCAGGAACAAGATGAGGGTGCCAACTCCCACCACTTATATTCAACATTGCACTGGAAGTCCTAGCCAGAGAAATTAGGAAAGAAAAAGAAATAAAAGCTATCCAAATTAGAAAAGAAGAAGTAAAATTTTCTCTCTTTGCAGATGACATGGCCATATATAGAAACCTTTAAAGACTCCAAACACAAAAAAACTGTTAGAACTAACAAGTGAATTCACTGAAGTTACAAAACAGAAAATCAACATACAAAAATAAGTTGCATTTTTATACATTAACAATTAACTATTCAAAAAAGAAATTAATAAAGCAATTCAATTTATGATAGCATCAAAAAGAAGAAAATACTTAGGAATAAATTTAACCAAGAAGATGAAAGATCTGTATACTGAAAACTTTAAAATATTAGTGAAAGAAGTGGAAGAAAAAGAAACCACAAATAAATGGAAAGATATCTTGTGTTTATGGATTATAGAATCAATATCAAAATGTTCATACTACCCAAAGTGATCTACAGATTCAATGTAATCTTCCACCAGCAAAAAGATTATGACTTGCTGAAGGCATGGTATACCTGTAATATAAAGCATGGTGAAGAATGGTAAATAGAGAAATAAAAACCAGAGGGAATAAATTATAAAATAATAAAAAAGTAAACCTAAATGTAGCCATATTGATAATTTCATTGAATATAAATGGTCTCAACATGCTAATTAAAAGATAGAAATTGTCAGAGTGGGAATACAAAAAAGATCACCTAAAAGCTCTGTATAACTGAAAATAAGGCCAGGCACAGTGGTTCATGCCTGTACTCCCAGCACTTTGGGAGGCCAAGGTGGGCGGATCAATTGAAGTCAGGAGTTCAAGACCAGCCTGGCCAACATGTCAAAACCCATTCTCTACTAAAAATACAAAGATTAACTGGGCTTGGTGGCACGTACCCATAATCCCAGTTACTCAGGAAGCTAAGGCAGGAGAATAGCTTGACCCTGGGAGGTGGAGGCTGCAGTGAGCCAAGATCATGCCACTGCACTCCAGCCTGGGCAACAGAGCAAGATTCTGCAAAGAAAGAAAGAGAAGGGGGGAGAGAGAGAGAGAAAGGAAGGAAGGAAGGAAGGAAGGCAGGCAGGCAGGCAGGCAGGCAGGAAGGAAGGAAGGAAGGAAGGAAGGAAGGAAGGAAGTTAAATAACACCCTTCTAAATAACCGATTGATCAAAAAGTCTCAAGAGAATTCAGAAAATATTTTGAACTACTTAAATTTGAAAAAAAGTATCAAAAATTGGGAGATACAATTAAAGTCTACAAGCAGCTTACTATAAATATTATTATATAGATAGGCTAAAAATAAAAGAATAGAAAATGACAAACCATCAACGTACACTAATAAAAATAATGCAAGAATGGCTATATTGTTATCAAAGCAGGCTTCAGAACAAGGAACATTACCGGGGAGAAAGAGAACAAACACACCAAGAACACATAACAAAACAATCTAGGTATGTAAATGCAAAACCACAGAGCTTCAAAATACATGACTCAAAAACTGATGCAACTAAAAGGAAGAATGGACAAATCTACAAGTATACTTGGAGACATCAAAGCACCTCTTGATAATTAATAGAAGTAGAAAATCAGCAAGAATTAAGAAGACCTGAACAACCAGAAAAGTGAACATTTTATAGCTGCTTAGTCCCTTCTTTGTCTTTTGAGAGAAAAAAAAATTCTAGAAAAGATAAAAATGGATTTATTTTATGAACAACCATATTTGACCCAAGTTCCATGAACACTATTCTTCATCAACTAAATACTGGTTGGAAAGGACTTATCTTTTATACAAATTAACAGAAGTTATAATTCAATCTCTAGGTCATTTGTATGGCAGAAATATTACATATAGTTACTATTATTTACAAAGTAATGTTATTTTGACATTATGACAAATTGTGTCAGAAACGCCCAAAGTACCTTCTCTTAGCTTTTTCCTGGGAACTTAATTTTGTTTTTTCTTAGTTACGTCTAGATTTAACCATTGCTTCTGTCAATTCAGTTTCTAGGTTCTGATGTTATCAGTTGTGTATAATAGACTGTGAAATGTAGTGATCTGATAGTTTACTAGTGTATTTAAAGGAAATATCTTCTAAAAATAAATAATTTGTGGCAGGTGTCAGTCTATAAAAGGGAAGACTAATTTTGAAAACAATAGGTTTTCATATTATATAATATGTGAAAATATCACATATGTGAAAACATTATCTCTGTGTATTTTTAATAGCATTATACCAGAAATTTTTAGATGATTACATACTTTTTAATTTAATTATAGCAGTGAAAATAGTGAACAAAAGGACTAGATTTTGGACAGAAGAAGAAAGAAATACATAAAATCTCTTCCACCCTTTTTTCTCATTCTTTTTCAAAATAGCAAACTTTTGCCTGTCATGTCTGAAATGTATTACCAAATATGACTTTTCAAGACCTTTCATATTTCAAATATTGTATCAATATGTTTTATTTTTAATTCTCCAATTTATGATAATTTGTTTTTGTTGTTTGTGGTATGCAAAGATATGTACAGAGCCTTTCAATTAAAGTGACTCTGAACAAAAAAAAAGAAGATCTGAACACTATCTGTCAACTTGACCTAATTAATATTTATGAAGTATTCTGTCCAACAATAAGAGAATATACATTCTTTTCAAGTGAGTGTGGAACATTCACCAAGGTAGACCAGAGATTAGCGAACTATAACCTGTGGACAAAATTTCACCCACCATTTATTTTTGTAAATTAGTCTTATTGAGACACAACCATGCCAATTTGTTTGTGTATTGTCTGTGGCTATTTTTGTGTCACAAACGCAGAGATGAATAGTGCAAGAGAGACCATATGGCCCTAAAACCAAAAGTATTTACTACTGACCCTTTATAGAAAAATTTACCTACCGATCTTCTGGACCATAAACAAACTATAGCCAATTTAAAACAACAGAAAGCACAGACTTTATTCTTTGACCTTAAGAGAATTAAATTAGAAATTAATAACGAGGGTATTTGGAAAATTCCAAACATTTTGGAAATTAAGTAATACCCTTCTAAGCAACCCATTGATCAAAAAGGAAGTCTCAAGAGAATTCAGAAAATTTTCTAAATTACCTAAATATTAAAATACAGGGCCAGACACGGTGGTTCCCACCTGTAATCCCAGCACTTTAGGGGGCCAAGGCGGGTGCTTCACTTGAGGCCAGGAGTTCAAGACCAGTCTGGCCAACATGGTGAAAACCCATCTCTACTAAAAATACAAAAAATTAGGGGAGTGGTGGCACACACCTGTAGTCCTAGCTACTGAGACATGAGACATGAGAATCACTTGAACCCAGGAGGCGGAGGTTGCAGTGACCCGAGATTGTGTCACTGCACTCCAGCCTAGGTAACAGAGCAAGATTCTGTCTCAAAAAATAACTACATAAATAAAAAATGTTTCAACTCTGGACAATATCCATTGACTTCCAGCCAAGAAACATGAGGAAAAAAAGAAAAGAATAAAGCTTTTAAATTTATTTATTTATTTATTTTATTATACTTTAAGTTCTAGGGTACATGTGCACAACATGCAGGTTTGTTACATATGTATACATGTGCCATGTTGGTGTGCTACATCCATTAACTCGTCAGTTACATTAGATATATCTCCTAATGCTCTCCCTCCCCCACCCTCCCCATAATAGGACCCAGTGTGTGATGTTCCCCTTCCTGTGTCCAAGTGATCTCATTGCTCAATACCCACCTATGAGTGAGAACATGTGGTATTTGGTTTTCTGTCCTTGTGATAGTTTGCTGAGAATGACGGTTTCCAGCTGCATCCATGTCCCTACAAAGGACACGAACTCATCCTTTTTGATGGCTGCATAGTATTCCATGGTGTATATGGGCCACATTTTCTTAATCCAGTCTGTCACCGATGGACATTTGGGTTGATTCCAAGTCTTTGCTATTGTGAATAGTGCCACAATAAACATACATGTGCATGTGTCTTTATAGCAGCATGACTTATAATCCTTTGGGTATATCCCCAGTAATGGAATGGCTGGGTCAAATGGTATTT
>NW_012106797.1:965505-974892 GCF_000951045.1 Mandrillus leucophaeus
GCCCATGCCTATGTCCTGAATGGTATTACCTAGGTTTTCTTCTAGGGTTTTTATGGTTTTAGGTCTAACATTTAAGTCTCTAATCCATCTTGAATATTTCAAGTTTAGACCTTAAGAAACTAGAAAAATAAGAGCAAATTAAACACAAAGCAAATGGGAGGAAGAAAATAAGAAAGAGCACAAATCAATAAAATTTTAAAAAATTGAGAACATTTGTAAAAGCAATTGTATGAAAACATCAAAATTATTAATAAACCCCTAGCCAGACTAAGACAGTAAAAAAGATAACACAGATTATCAATATCAAGAATGGAAGAAGGGATATTACTACAGATATACAGACATTAAAAGGGTACAAGAGAATACTACAAATAACTTTATTCCCATACATTCAATGACTTAAATAAAATGGAACAAATCTTTAAAGATACACTACCAAAATTCACGTGAGAAGAAATAAGTAAACTGAATAGTCTATTAAAAACTGAATTTGTAGTTTAAAATCTTCCAAGAAAAGTACCACAAGACTTCACTGCTAACATCAACCAAACATTTAAGAAGGTAATAACATCAAATCAACATAATCTCTTCCAGAAAATAGACTAGGAGAGAATATTTTCTAAATTTTTTGTGAAGTCATCATTACCCTGATACCAAATCCAGACAAGATGTACACAAGAGAATAAAATTACAAACCAATATCCTTCATGAACATGGTCATGAAAAATTTCCAATCAATTATTAACAAGTAATATCCAGGAACATATAAGAAGGAATATATACCATGAGCAAGAGAAGTTTATCTAAGAAATGAAAGGATGTTCTTCGTTTGAAAATCAATCAGTATAATTAATCGTATCAACAAACTAAAAAAAAAGAAAAACTATGTGATTATCTTGATTATCTTAATAGACGCAGAAAAAAAAAAAAAAATTTGACCAAACTCAACGTCCAGTCATAATTGTTTAAAAAACTTACAGCACACTATAAATATAAGGTTGTCTTCTTAAACTAATTAAAGGCAGCTATGAAAAATGTACAGTTAATTTTTTTATGGAGAAATAGTGAATACTTGAAACCAAGACAAGGCTAGCTGCTCTCACTACTCTCATTTGACATTGTACTTTATGTTTAGCTAGTTCAGTAACACAAAAAAAGGAAGTAAAAAACAAACAGATTGGAAAGGAGGAAATAAAACTTTTTATTCAGATAGGTTTGTCTATGTGGAAAATCTTAAGGAATCCACAAAAAGACCTCAGGAATTAATAAGTGAGTTTAGCAAGGTTGCAGGATACAAGACCAATATACAAAATTGATTCTATTTCTCAATAACAGCAATGGTCAATTTTCTAATCTTTTAATTTTTTAAAATCTTAGATTCTGTTGACAATAGCACAGACAATAAAATATTTAAGCATTATATATTTATTAATATAGCATATTTGATACACACACACATACACAGGATCTGTATGCTGAAAACAACACAAAATGAATGGAAAAAAATCAAAATAGACCTAAATAAATGTAGAGATATACTGTGTTCATGGATTGAAAGCCTCAATATTGTTAAGATGTCAGTTCTTCTCAAACTGTATAGATGTATAGATTCATGCAATATCAATCAGAATCCCCACAGGATTTTATGTAGACGTCAAAAGCTGATTCTAAAATGCATATGAGAAAGCAAAGATATGAGAATAGTCAAAACCATTTGGATAAAAAATTAAGTCTGATTTTCAAGACTTACTATAAAAAAGTGGTCCTCAATTGGAGACAGTCCCCACCCCCACCCCCACTGCCAGAGGATATTTAGTAATGTCTGAGGACATGTTTTTATTAATATACAATAATTTTACATATTTATGGGGTACATGTGATACCATGCATACAATGTATAATGATAAGGGTAGCTGGGATATCCATCAGCTTGGATGTTTATAATTTCTTCGTGTCAAGAACACTCCACATCTTCTCTTTGAGTTTTTGAAATACACAATACATAATTGATAACTATAGTCACATTACTGTGCCATTATTGAACACCAACAATTACTCTTTCTAACTAGATATTTTATACCTATTAACCAAACTCTCTTCATACCCCCTGCCCCCTACCCTTCTCAGCCTCTGGTGACCATTCTCTACATCCATGAGATTAACTCTTCTAACTCCCACATATGAGTAAAAACATGTCTTTCTGTACCAGAGTTATTTTAATTAACATAATGCCCTCCAAGCTCATCTGAAGACATTTTTGATTGTCATGACTCAGGGAATGCTACTAGCATCTAGTAAGTAGAAGTCAGGCATGCTGCTAAAATTTGCATGATGCCTTCCATGGCAAAGAATTATCTGGCCCAAAATATCAGTAGGGCTAAGGGTGAGAAATTCTGCAACAAGGCTACAGTAATAAAGTCAGTGTGGTATTGACAAAAAGATAAAAAACTAAAGAAGGAAGGAAGGAAGGAAGGAAGGAAGGAAGGAAGGAAGGAGAGAGAGAGAAAGAAAGAACGAAAGAAAGAAAGAAAGAAAGAAACTAAAGTGTCTAGATGTAGACCAACACAAATTGACTTTGAAAAGATGCAAAGTCAATGTATTGGAGAAATGATAGTCTTTTCATAAAATGGTTCTAGGGAAATTGCACATTCATATGCAGAAAAATGAGTCTTGTCTCATATCATATATATATTTTTTAAGTTACCTTAAAATGGATCATAGGCTTAACTGTAAATCTTCTAGAAAAAAAAAATAGGGAGAAATCTTTGTGAATCTGGGTTAGGCAAACATGGTATACTATATATACCCCATTTTCTTTATACAATCAAATGTTCATGAACACTTAGGTTAATTCCATGACTTTGCTATTGTGAATATGTTCATCAGAAATAATGGCCCATAGTTTTTTTTTTCAATGTCATTGCCTGATTTTGGTATCAGGGTGATACTGGTTTCATAGAATAAGCTTGGGAGGAATATGTCCCCCTTAATGGTGTGAAAAAACTACAGTAAGAGTGGTATCAGCCCTTCTTTGCACATCTGGTAAAATTTGGTTGTAAATCTGTCTGGTCCTGGGCTTTTTGTTGTTGTTGAAAGATTTTTTTTATTGCTGATTCAATTTCATTACTTGTCATTGGTCTGTTTAGGATTTCTATTTCTTTCTGGTTCAAATGTGGGAGGTTGCATGTTTCCAGGAATTTATCCATTTCTTCCAGATTTTCTAGTGTGTACATATAGGAATGTTGATAATTCTGGAGTTGCGTTGTTTTGTTTTGTTTTTTTGAGACAGAGTTTCACTCTTGATGCCCAGGCTGGAGTGCAGTGGCACAGTCTCAGCTCATCACAACCTCCGTCTCCTGGGTTCAATTGATTCTCCTGCCTCAGCCTCCAAAGTAGCTGGGGCTACAAGTACCCACCACCACACCCAGCCAATTTTTAAATTATTATTGTTTTTGTAAAGGCAGGGTTTCAACATGTTGGCCAGGCTGGTCTTGAACTCCTGACCTCAGGTGATCCACCTACCTCCGCCTCGCGAAGTGTTGGGATTACAGGCATGAGCCACCACACCCGGCCAGTTCTGGAGATCTTTTGTATTTCTGTGGTATCAGTTGTAATGTTGTCACCTTCACCATTTGTGATTGTACTTACATGATTCTTTTTTCTTGATTAAACTAGCTAGTCATTTACCTATTTTATTTATCCTTTCAAAGAATCAATTTTTCATTTTGTTGATTCTTTGTCATTTCTTTTGTCTCAATCTCATTTAGTTCTGCTCTGATCTTTGTTATTTCTTTTCTTCTGCTAGCTTTCAGTTGGGTTTGCTCTTGCTTTTCTAGTCCCTTGAAGTGCAAAGTTAGGTTGCTAATTTTTTATTTTTCTATCTTTTTTATGTGGGTATATAGTGCTATAAATTTTCCTCTTAGTACTACTTTTGCTGCATTCCAGAGGTTTTGGTATCTTGTGCCTCTATATTATTTGTTTCAAAGAAAATTTGATTTTGGCCACAATTTTGTTTACCCAAAAGTCATTCAGGAGCAAGTCATTTAGTTCCCACGTACTTGTGTAAGTTTCAGAGTTCCTCTTGGCATTGATTTCTAATTTTATTTCCCTTTGGTCCAAGAGGACATTTGATATGATTTAAATTTTTTCAAAGTTATAGAGACTTGTTTTGTGGTCAAGCATATGGTCAGTTTTGGAGAATGTTTCATGTGCAGGTGAGAAAACTGTATATTCTGTGGTTGTTGGGTAGGATGTTTTGTAAATGTCTATTAAGTCCATTTGGTCTAGAGTTCAGTTTAAGTCCAGAGTTTGTTGACTTTCTACCTCAATGACCTCTCTCGTTATGTCAGGGGAGTGTTGAGGTCCCTGGCTACTACTGTTTTGCTGTCCATTTCTTTTCTTAGGTCTGGAAGTATTTGTTTTATGAATTCTGCATGCCCTGGTGTTGGGTACACATATATTTAGGATGGTTAAATCTGCTTGTTGTATTGAACCCTTTATAATTGTATAATACCCTTTTTAGTCTTTTTTAAAATTTTGTTGGTTTAAAGTTTGTTTTATCTGATATAATAAGGATGGCCACTCCTATTTTCTTTTGTTTTACATTTTCATGGTATATGTTTTCCATCCCTTTACTTTGAGTCTGTAGGTGCTTCAACCATTAAGTGGTTCTCTTGTAGGCAAAAGATGATTGGATCTTGGTTCTTTTAATCCAGTTTTCCTAGATCTATAGTATATATATTTTATGTGGAGCATTTTGGCCATTTACATTTAAAGTTAATATTCAATGTGTAGTTTGTTTCTTTCATAGCATTGTTAGCTAGTTGCCTTGGGTCTCAATTGTGCAATTGCTTTATAGGGTCTGTTGGCTTTCTATTTATATGTGCTTTTATAATGGCAAGTATTGTCCTTTTGTCTTCATATTTAGAACTCATTTGATCATTTCTTGCAGGGTCAGTCTAGTGGTGATGAATTTCCTTATCATTTGCTTGTCTGGAAAAGTCTTTATTTCTCCTTCATTTATGAAGCTTAGTTTGGCAGGATATAAAATTCTTGGCTGGCATTTTCTTTTCTTTAAGGAAGTGAAAAATAGCCCACTTTTCTCTTCTGGCTTGTAAGGTGTCTGCTGAGAAGTCTGCTGTTAGTCTGATGGAATTTCTTTTATCAGTGATTTAACATTTCTCTCTAGCTCCATTTAATATTTATTCTGTCACATTGACCTTGGATAGTCTGATGATTATATGCTTTGGTGATGTTTGTCTTGTATAGTATCTTCCAAGTGTTACCTGAATTTCTTCTCCCTAGATCTCTACATCTTAATAAGATCCGGAAAAATTTTCCTGAATTATTCCTTAAATATGTTTTCCAAACTTCTTACTTTTTCTTCTTTTTCCTCAGGAATGTCTGTAATTTGTGGGTTTGGTCACTTTACATAATCCCATATTTCTTGAAGACTTTGTTCATTTTTTAGCATTTTTCTTTGATTTTTGTCTGACTGGGTTAATTCAAAATACCAGTCTTCAAGCTCTGAAATTCTTTCTTCTGCTTGGTCTAGTCTATTGTTAAAGATTTCAACTGTGTTTTGAAATTCCTTCAGTAAATTTTTCATTTTCAGATATTCTTTATGGATTTTCAGAAAGATGTCTATCTTGTCTTTCATCTCCTGAATTGTTTTTCTGGTTTCCTTGTGTTGGTTTTCAACTTTCTCTTGGATATGATTGAGCTTTCCTATAATTCTGATAAGGTTTGACTGTGCCCCTACCCAAATCTCATCTTGAATTTTAGCTCCCATAATCCCCATGTGTCATGGAAGGGACCCAGTGGGAGGTAATTGAATCATAGCAGTGGTCTTTCCTGTGCTGTTCTCATGATAGTGAATAAGTCTCATGAGATCTGATGGTTTTATCAAGGGCAGTTCCCCTGCATGTGCTCTTTTGCCTGCTACCATGTAAGATGTGCCTTTGGTCCTCCTTCACCTTCCACCATGATTGTGATGCCTCCCCAGCCATGTGGAACTGTGAGTTCATTAAATTTCTTTTTCTTTATAAATTACCCAGTCTTGGGTATTTCCCCATAGTAATATGAAAATGGACTAATAAAAATCCATATCTTGAATTCTTTGTCATTTTAAAATTTTCATTTTAGTTAGGATCCATTCCTAGAGAGTTAGTGTATTTTTGGGAGAGTGTCACAACATTCCATTTCTTCATGGTGCTGGAGTTCTTGTGCTGGTTCCTTCTCATCTGTAGAAGCTGTCACTTCTTATTTTGAATTTACTTTCATTTGGATGAGATTTTTTTTCTTCCCCCCTTGAGGGTGTGACTGTTGCATATATGGGGTAGAGTCCTTTGGCTTTGTTTCTATGTGATTTTAGGGAACCAAGGCTCTATATGAATTATTTGGTCATAGATAGCCTTAGTGTAGTGGTTTTCACAAATGCTAGTTGCTTGTAGATTGTAGTATTTGTGTGCTGTGCATGTGGTCAGGCTCACTACCTCCTATAGAAATAGGGATGTAGAAGTTTTGAGAGCCTTTTTTCCCAGCACTGTGCCCTTGTGTCAGCAGGAATCATATTGGGGTTGTGTGGTTCACCCTACAGACCAGTAGGTGACACTTGTTGGTAAGAGCCAATCGAGTGCTATACACTGATGTCTGCAGTTGTGATGGGCCATGCAGTTTGACCTCCTGGCCAGCAGGTAGTGCTTGCAGGCAAAAGGCAGTTGCCGTGATGGCAGTGGAATTTTTACTTGGACTTTATTGATAGGGGAATGTACCAGGGTGTCCCTGGTGACTGGTAGAGTGTGGAGTTCTCAGGGCTTATGTCCCATGTTCTGCTGCCAAGGTAGCCGAAGAGGGGAAAGCTGAGCAAGGCTATCTTAGGTGAGCCCACAACCAAGCTCTCCTGTCTGGGTGCAAGCACCAAGCTTGGTGGGGTTCTATGGGTAGCTCTCAGGCCTCTGGTACAATCCTCCAGGGAGGGGCAGAGGTCCTTTACCTACACCACAGAGCACATTCAGGGGAAGAGAGGCGCCCAGGGTCTTCAGCCCAGCAGGCAGCTGTCGGGCCCACTCAGCTCCCACAACCCCAAGAACAACAGGCCTAACCCATTAAGATAGTCTCAACCCAACCATGCCAAGATCACCAAGCTATTCCACATATTCTAGACCACGAGACACCCTGCAACAGAAATCGCTATTATCAGGCCACACCCTTCCCACCAGCCTGGTGAAGAGAGGGGTGCCCAGCTCCCGCATCGCCAGATGAACCTGACACACTTTTCTCTGTGTTCTGACAGAGGAGATCCTCCACTAGAGATCAGGCCATAGATCTTATCTCCATACCTCTGGGCGGAGTGCTTGAGTCCTAGAAAACCGGAACCAGGCCAACTTAATTACCCTCTGTCTCCTTGGGGTCAAGCACCAGCTGTGATGGGGGAGTGAACTGCTCCCAGGCTGCACCGAAAAACCACTCAGGCAGAGCAATAGAGGCTATACTGTGGGTCTCCTCCCAGCTCCTCCTGGGAATGGCCAGGCAAGCAGTCTTAGGAGGAACCAGCAGGCATGGGGCCATGTGGTTCGGATGCATCTTGGTCCTGTGGCAATGGCATTGAGGCTTGTCTTGGATACATGAGAGTGCCTGACATCCACTCTCTCCTGGCCTGGCAGACAACAGGAGCTGCAACTTCTTAGGGCAGGATGTAAAACCTTGGAGGGTGGGCACACAGAGTTGCATTTTGCTGCAACTGTGAAAAAAAGATGCTTAGGCTCCATGCAGTTTCAGGCAGTCCCTTGGTGTGGTCTCTAGGCAGCTCCCCCTGCCAGTCTGTGGAGGTCATAGGAACTCGTGTAGCTAGGAGCTCAGAGGTCCACAGCAGGAATGAGGTGTCCCAGGGTTCCTTCACTCACTGCTTCCTTGGGTCTGACCTGGGTCTAGGCGTCAGTCCTGATGCCAAGCAAGCAGCCCTGTTTCCTCTTTCTTCAACCACAAAGTCTTCTGTTACTTCTCTATTAAATTTCAGTGTTTTCTCTCAAAAGATCTGTTTGAAGTGTGAAGGTTTACTCAATATGTTGGTTTTTCTCCCTGGAAGAGGTGCATCCCAGCCACATCTAGTCAGCTATGTTTAATCCTTCCAGTTTTTACATAATTCTCAACAAATTGCAATGTCATTGAGAACCTAATATAAAGTACAAGTAAGCATTTAATCTACTTGTAGTTATAAGTCACTTTACTATTTAGTATACTTCTACAGTTTTGACATTAGTAGTCAGAGGACATGCAGAGGAGTTCCCAGAAGTGAATTTTATTAACTGTGTAAATGAGCTGTGAACTAAAGAGAACCCTTAGAGAGTTACAGAGCTGAAGGACATCATGATGATCATCCGTTTCAAATGCTTCAATGTACAGACCAGAAAACTGAAGGCTGAGAAGGAAAATTACTGGTTTGCTACACTTCCATGAGACTTACACATTGAGGGAGCCAGATCTTTAGAAATCAAGTCAAACAGAGAAGCAATTGTTAATTGTTAACAGCTCACATTGAAATCTCAGGATAGCTTCAATTAAATTGATCGAGGCACTTAAAAAATCATGAGTCTTAATTGTTGGTTCTAAAGTCAAGTCACCAACAATATTTAATAACTGATTCTATTCCTTTTCATAAATATAAATCAGACAAAATCACCCAGAACTTAAACAATAAAATGATCAAAATTAAGGTTTTGTGTTACCCATCTTCTTCCACTTTAACTTGTTATTGCACTCGTAATGTGTATTACAGTATGGGGAGGAGAGGTGTCTGATCTGTGCTTGACACAACTGGGAAACATACACACATACCTACTGATACAATTTTATACCAGCAGACATATTCAGCTCTAAATTCAAAGCAAGGCTGGTGTACAGCTATCTTTCCTTAATTCTCATAAGGTATTCATATATGTCTACAGTGATGGCAAAAGAAGTTTTGTTCTGCAGTCTATTTTTAAAAGGAGTTTTAAAAGCTTTTCTAAATAGTTAAAATATATTTTAAAAAGATATGACTCACAGATCAGATGGTTGTAGATGCGTGGTATTATTTCTGAGGGCTCTGTTCTGTTCCATCGGTCTATATCTCTGTTTTGGTACCAGTACCATGCTGTTTTGGATATGTAGCCTTGTAGTATAGTTTGAAGTCAGGTAGCATGAGGCCTCCAGCTTTGTTCTTTTGGCTTAGGATTGTCTTAGCAATGCAGGCTCTTTTTTGGTTCCATGTGAACTTTAAAGTAGTTTTTTCCAATTCTGTGAAGAAAATCATTGGTAGCTTGATGGGGATGGCATTGAATCTATAAATTACCTTGGGCAGTATGGCCATTTTCACAATATTGATTCTTCCTATCCATGAGCATGGAA
>NW_012106797.1:975972-985967 GCF_000951045.1 Mandrillus leucophaeus
CAAAGACGTGGAACCAACCCAAATGCCATCAATGATAGACTGGATTAAGAAAATGTGGCACATATACACCATGGAATACTATGCAGCCATTAAAAAGGATGAGTTCATGTCCTTTGCAGGGACATGGATGAAGCTGGAAACTATCATTCTCAGTAAACTATCACAAGGACAGAAAACCAAACACCACATGTTCTCACTCATAGGTTGGAATTGAACAATGAGAACACTTGGACACAGGAAAGGGAACATGACACACCGGGGCCTGTCATGGGGTACAGGGAGCGGGGAGGGATAGCATTAGGAGATATACCTAATGTAAATGACGGGTTAATGGGTGCAGCACACCAACATGGCACATTTATACATGTGTAACAAACCTGCACATTGTGCACATGTATCCTAGAACTTAAGGTATAATAAAATAAAAAAAGAAGAAGAAAAAATATATTTATGACTCACATTTTTATGGAATCCAGGAAATACTTTCACTGAACTCTTCTTTGGGATATAGTTTGAAAATCAGTAATATAGAGATCACTGGTTGCAAATGCAAACAGCTTGAGTGTCAGGTCTCTAGCCCTCTTCTCCTTAGGTCCACTCTAGTTTTCATACAGGTCCTGAGGACCTAGGCTTCTACCAGTAGCCATGCTAATTCCTTCCTAGAGGCAGTTTGAGGTGGCTTCAAGAGGAAGCAAGTCTTCTCTGCTTACCACCTGTGCTTGTAGATCCTCTAGATGAATTCAGACAAGATTGACTTTCAGAACGAATACAACTAAGGCTATTAATCTGTGACCTCAGTATACAGGAATTATTATCTGCATCATGAGGATGAGGCAGGTCATAGAAATTGAAGAGCTCACCCCAGTCACCTACCAAATAAATGGCAAAGTAAAGCTCTCTGAAGTGAGGTCTTCTCTGCTTACCACCTGTGTCCTATGTCCACTCTAGTTTTCACACGGGTCCTGAGGACCTAGGCTTCTACTAGTAGCCTTGCTAATTCCTTCCCAGAGGCAGTTTGAGGTGGCTTCAAGAAGAGGAAGATCTCTGTTTGCCAGCAAGCTTTGCTACTAGGTGACCACAGCACACCCACAATCTTACAGCATGAGACAATTGTACATTAGACATGACACAGATGGTGCTAGGGGAGAGTGTGGGCTTAGGGGGTCAGGTAGATCTCGCTTCAGATAGCTTTGCTTTGCCATTTGTTTGGTAGGTGACTGCGGTGAGCTTTTCAATTTCTCTGAGCTGCCTCATCCACATGATGGGGATAATAATTCCTGTATACTGAGGTCACAGATTAATAGCCTCAGTTGTATTCATTCTGAAAGTAAGTCTGTCTGAATTCATCTAGAGAATCTATCAAGTAACCTCAAATACAAGGCAAGGAAGTTGTTCAAAGGCAGAAAGTTATTCAAATACAAGGGAAGGAAGTTATTCCAAGGCAGAAAGAGTCCATGTGCCTGACTTTGGGCCAATGGTGCAATTGGAGAGATAGAATAGTGTGCCTTCTTATCCAGTGACAGGGCTCCACATGTTATGCCAGAATCTTTGAGAGGAGTGGCTCTAATAAAAAGAGAATTAAAAAATAAACTGTTTCCCCAAAATCTTTGCTATTACATCAAGAGTACAAAGGATTCTGATTTGAAATCCATAGAACAAAACAAGGATGAAAGAGACTTGCACATCTTTTCTTTAATTGAAATATATACAGTAAAGTGAAAACCTCACATAATTTCATCACATAAAAAGGACATAAATAACTAAAATACGTTTCCTTTCATTCCCAGAATGCTTTGAGCCTACCCCATCCCTATTCATCTTAACCCCACCCCTCCCACTCCTAGGAAACTACAGTCATTTTGTTATATAACTTTAGAGACTTCTTTCTGTGATTATACACACACATATACACAAATGTTCTGTTTATTTTTTAATATTTTAAATTTTTAGACATTTGGGGGTAGAAGCACAGATTCCTTACATGTATATATTGCTTAGTGGTGTTTGTGCTTTTAGTATACCGATGACCTGAATAGTGAACATTGTAGCCAAGGGGTAATTTTTCAACTCTCACCACGCCCCTCCCACTCTCCCACCTTTTGTTATCTCCAATGTCTATTTTTCCACTCTCTATGTCCATGACATACACATATATTGTTCTTAAATGAGACTATGCTATGCATATTGGACTGAAATTGCTAAAAACATCTCATGCTCATGCTTTCAGGTCACTATTACGGGTCACCATGCCAAAGCTCCTGGGAGCTTTCCCTGTTATTTCAGAGTCCTGAAAATGAATACTGCTATGTATTAAAAAAAAAAAAAAACATTTTCTATAAGCCTTCCTTAATCCTTTTCAAGAAGAGCAAAGTATCCTTTCAACTGTTTTCCAAAAACATGTGTGTTGCTTATATATTCACTGTATCCCTAATTACATTCTATCTTTTAGTACAGGTGCCAGTTACCAGTAACAACAAAAAAAAATCAACCTCTGCCAGAATATCTAAAGAGGTTTATTCTGAGCCAATATGAGTGACTATAGTCTAGGGAAACAGACTCAAGAGGTCCTGAGAAGGTGCTCCCAAGGCAGTTGGATTAACGTTTGGGAGGGAGACAGAAATTGCATGTTAAAACATAAATGAATACATGGGAGCTGTACATTGAATCTATCCAAAAAGGCAGGACATCTGGCAGTGGGAGCTTACAAGCCATAGGTGAGTTTAGGGATTCTTTAGTTGGCAATTGGTTGAAAGAGTTTAGTTTTGTCTAAAACCCCGGAGTCAGTAGAAAGGAATGCTTCAGTTAAGACAAAGGGTTCTGTTATCTCTTACATGATGCCATACCAGAGTCTGGTTGCAAAAGTAAGTCACAATATACTGGGCCAAAAAAACTCAACATAATTTTATGTCTTGTAGATTTGACTCCCTCCGAGCCCCTTAAAAAGAAATCTGAGACTGGGCACAGCGGCTCACGCCTGTCATCCCAGCACTTTGGGAGGCCAAGGTGGGCGGATCAGGAGGTCAGGAGATTGAGATCATCCTGGCTAACATGGTGAAGCCCCATCTCTATTAAATACATGAAAAATTAGCTGGGCGTGGTGGCGGACACCTGTAGTCCCAGCTACTTGGTAGGCTGAGGTGGGAGAATGGTGTGAACCCGGGAGGCAGAGCTTACAGTAAGCCAAGAGCCAGACTCCGTCTCAAAAAAAAAAAAGAAAGAAAGAAAGAAAGAAAGAAATCTGAGAAAGTAAAAATGTCAGAGTTCAGTCCTTACCTGTTTTTTTCCACTAGACTGCAAAGTTCTTACCGAAAAAGGCCTTCCCTACTCTTGACACCTGAACTTCCAAGGGTCCGGAATAAGGCCACTCAAGCCACAATATCTGAAAGAATATGCGATGGGAAGTCAGATCTGGGATTTACGCTCTACCCTGCTAATAATTTGCACCTCATCTGGAGAAGTTCCAGCCCACCTGGATTGTAGCTTCTTCATTTTAAAAATCTGTTTACAATCAAGGACTGGGATAAACTAGATGTCCTTTAAGGCCACTTCAAACATGTGAAACACAAAACTGATGTCTGCAACATGAAATAGTAATAGCTAAAGAGAAAAATGCATACTATCAAAATATTATTGTTGTCTGACACTAAAATACATATTTTGTGTATGAGACAGGGTATTGCTGTGTTGCCCAGGTCAGAGTGCAGTGGCATGATCTCTGCTCACTGTAGCCTCAACCTTCCAGGCTCAAGTGATCCTCCTGCCTCAGCTTCCTGAGGAGTTGGGACTACAGGAATGCACCACCATGCCTGGCTAATTTTTGTATTTTTTGTAGAGACAGTGCTTTGCCATATTGCCTAGACTGATCTCAAACTCCTGGACTCAAGCAATCTGCCTGCCTTGGCCTTCCAAAGTGCTAGGATTACAGGTGTGTGCCACTGTGCCCTGCCTCTAAAATACACATTTTAGTCAGTAAAAGTTAGTTACATGTAACTATTCTTATTTGTATGTGAATAACTCTTAAATTCCCATCAGCAACATAGTGAGAAATTATTCTTTAGAGTAGGATATTTTACAGATGGCTTTGTGGCAGGCCAATTCTCCCTGACAATCACACAGACAGGCCTACATAACACTCCAGTTACAAGACAAATTTCCATAGCACTGCCTTACTACCAAGCAAATAGTCAAACCTAGGGAAATCAATGCCCAGACATCAAAACTAGAAATGAAACATATGGTCAGTAGGAACCTTGCAAGGGCTTCTCCCTAACCTGGAGCAAGCCAAAATAATAGAGACAGTCTTACATTCCTAGCGCCAGGACCCATCTCGCGTTGACAAAATCTGAGACAAGTCAAGGTAACAGAGGCAGCTCTTTGAATAGATTCACTGGAGAGTTTAAGGCAGCTCTCCAGACCAAGCTGTAAAGGAAGTAAGATAGAAATAATCACTGTGGTACCACAGTAGACAGGCCTTGAAGGTACTGGGGCCCTTTTAATTGGACTTAGCAAGCATTTTTTGCCTCTGACCTTCCAGTTGAAACAAAATTAGTTACCAATAGACTCAGGTGAATGTTATACTGCACATAGGCACATAACCCCAGCCTATATAAGCACTAAGAAAATTGTAACACTTTGAGTTGGTGGAATTACCTCTGGCCTTCTCCGTGTATCTGGTTACAGCGATAAATTCCCTTCTTTCCTAGTTTGTCTGCTTTTCATTATTGGGCCTGGAGAAAATGCAGTCAGACCTGGCCTGGTTCGAGGAATAGCTTAGCAAACAAAATGTACTAATTATTGATTGATTTTCATTATTTTGTTTATTAAAAGGCAACTTACCCTGACCCTGCATTACAATTCCAGGGGTTTCTCTATACTGCCTAATTGTTCTACAATCACCTAAAAGTATTACTACTATTACTAAAACTATTACTAGTATTAATTTTTATAATAATAAAGATAATAAATTATTACACGATGCTTCAAAGTTAATCTCTTTCATACCAAAGTTAAATAAAGTAGATAATATTGCTTTCTTGATTGCACAGCCTAAAAACCCTAAGCTAGAGAAATGAGATCACTTACCCAAGGTTGCAAAGCTAATTACTATTGGCTCCCGGGTCAAAATCCAGGGTTTTTGTGCAAGAACAGAAAAATATGTTACTCCATCACTAACAAACAGTGGCAGTTAAACGGAGTTGGATTGCCACAGAAGAGTCACAGGACCCAAAATGATGATGGCTCACACAAAGTATACACTATTGTAACAGCATTAATATAAGGATATACATCATGGCTAAAGCTTGACTCACAGGAAGGGGTCTGGGGATACCAGGTATAGGCTCCTACTATCCCCTCTCTGTGAAGGCTGTGACTGAACACACTTTCTCCAATTACAAACACATGGAACAACTTCAAACCAGAAAGCCCAAAATGGAATCTCAACTGAGGGTTGTTCTTTTATGTATATCTATTTTGCTGATCAAAAACGCATATTCCTGGCTGGGCACAGTGGCTCACACCTGTAATCCTAACACTTTGGGAGGCCAAGGCAGGTGGATCCCCTGAGGTCAAGAGTTCAAGACAAGCCTGGCCAACATGATGAAACCCTGTCTGTACTAAAAATACAAAAATTACTCAGGTGTGGTGGCAGACACCTGTAATTCCAGCTACTCGGGAGGCTGAGGCAGGCAAATCATTGGATCCCAGGAGGCAGAGGCTGTAGTGAGCTGAGATAGTGCCACTGTACTCCAGCCTGTGTGACAAAGAGAGACTCCATCTCAAAATAAAAATAAAAAATAAAAAAACCCCTGCATATTCCTGCTATGTAACAAATCCAGTAGCAGAGCCCTCCAGAAAGCTCACTAACATCAGGTGCAAATAAACAATCTTACTCTCACAAGCCAGTACAAACTGCCCCCAAACTCCTCAGAGCAACACTCGTATTCAGTAACCAACGTAATGCCATGCAAGAACTTTAACAAAATGCCTCAGGCTAATTCCAGGCCTGCTGGAATTAACCCTGAGGACACATCTTCTTCCCTTGTATTTAGCACCTAGAGAGTAAAGAAGTCCCGCAGTCTTTCGAAAGTAAAACAATTCTGCATTCTATCGTTCCCATTACTGAAGGGTTTGGGCTTGTGAAAGAATTTATCCTGTTCCTACAGTGACAAGAATGCCATAGAAAGTATTATTTCAAAGTCTTTGGAGGTTTGATACATCATCAACATTTTTACATTAATACAGAGCATTCAAGTGTTTGGACACATGGTTGTACCTGAGGAACCTACCAGTAACAGCCCCTACTCTACAGGAGCTGGGGAGCTGTCTTGTCAATCTCGTCTACCAGCTCGATAACGCCTGTTCTCCAATTTATGTTCCCCTCAGATTTTCACACTCATCTGAATCCGTTCATCTCAGCTTGCTAAGGTAAAAAGCACTGATGTGTTACAAAATTCCAGTCCCCAAAATCTGGTTTTGCTGACTAAGCTGCCAACTGGCAGAAGAATTCAAGCACTCACTATCAGGACAGGTTTCTTCCAAGCTCCCCAGCATTGAGCCTCACAGTTGATGCTCCATGGTTGGGATAGGGCAGGATCTCAACTTCAGGACTCTGTTAGGCTTTAAGGATCATACACGTCTTTAAAGACTGATGCCGCCATCAAGCTTAAGTAATACCTACAATTGCCACTAGGTGGAACCAGTGAGCCAAAGGTACATGCAGGGATTAAAAAAACAAAAACAAAAACAAAAATCCAGAAAAGAGAGGAGAAAAGGAGGGATATTGGTTGAATATTTACTAATACTGGTTGAATATTTACTTATATTTCATTTAGACCTATATGTGATGATCATCAGCCTGGTAGGGGAGGGAGACATGTGCCCTCTGATTTCACATCATGATATATCCACGGGTATTCTCCCAATTTAGCTTTCCAACATCTCAATATCCCTGAAGGGGAAAAATATGAAATCATCAGACAAATGATAGGACATTGAAAATTAAAGCAGATGAAATAATCAACGTACATTTTTTAAATGTAGGTCACTGTTCTATTTGTTCTGCCAGTGTATAAATTTTTTGTGCCTCATTTGAACTCTATCGTATTCATTTAAGTCAGCCTTGAAAGTTAGGTATTATTTATCGCTCCTTTCCTTGTACCATAAAGGAGGCTGAAGCTCAGAGTGATTAAGTTCACTACCATCATAGCACTCACAGATGCCAAGCAAGTTAGATATGCCTGACTTCAAAGTCTTTTCTTCAAGTTAAACCACAAAACAGCTCCTCAAACAACCAACTTTATGTGAGGCTTCCCAGAGAGCCAAGGGAAAAAAAAAATGCTACTTTATTTCTGGAGACGTGCCTTAGCTCATATTTCATTCAAATTTCTCTTTGACAGATAGGAATTGAGCAACTTGGCCAAGGCCATCCAGCAATTCAGACACAGCACTAAGGCTAGAATCCAGTTCTCCACATGTGGTAAAGAGGAGAGGCAGGGATTACAGACGAAAGAACAAAAGGTGAGGCGGCACTGTTTCTTGGCTGAAACAGTGGCTCCACGTTCACACCAGAGTAATAATCACTAGTTATTTTATCTAGTTCTTCCAAGGGTCAGGCACTTTGCTAAGCCCTTCACAACCATCTTAGTATTGTTGGATGCCTGATAGCATCATTTTTGTCTTTTTCCTAGAACAATATGCATATTTCCTTTGGGGAATTGCCTCTCTTACATCCTTTGCAAGGTGGTTGATGTGAATTTGATTCCACTCTCCCATCTAGGAGTGAGCCTTAAGTCTAATATTCAATCTCTTTGGCCCAATGATTATTCAGAATTGTGTTTGTGAACTAATGCAGGACTTGAGACATAAGGAGACTTTTGCTGAAGACTTCTCAGAAATGATTTTTCCTTCTTCCATGGGAACTACCAGAAGAGAAATTCCCCTCTTTTATACGGTGCAATGTGAGGATGTAAGGTCCAGAATCATTGCTGCTGCCTTGCAGCAAGTCTGCCTGAGCACATAGCTAATAGCAGAAGGGAAGTATAGTGAAGAGAATTGCAGAGTAATGACACAAGAGACCTTAGGGTGTTGTGAGCATCTGAATCAAACCACACCTGAAGTCAGGCCCACTTCGGGACTTCACAAATACAGTTCCTTTAAGCTGGCTTGGGTTAACTTTCTGTTGCTCACAACAAAAGGCATCATATATATATATATATACACACACACACACACACACACACACACACACTTTAAGTTCTAGGGTACATGTGCAGAGCGTGCAGGTTTGTTACATATGTATACATGTGCCAAGTTGGTGTGCTGCACCCATTGACTCCATCTTAACTGACACATATAATTGCTAGCATTATCGCTGTTTTGTGGATAAGAAAATTGCCCAAGGTCATACCTTTTGTTAGAATAAGATTTGACCCAGAATGGTCTGGCCCCAAAACATTAACCATTAACTGCAAATTACTGCCTTCATATATCAATATCCCTAAAAGAGGAAACTGTGTCTTTCCCTTTGGCAATAGCAAGGGAGCTCTGCTTAGTCCTTTCCCTTAACCCTCAGGCTTTCTACGGACCCTCTTTTAAATAACTTCACCTAATCACACACATCCACAGGAATAAAATGCTGCTAGATTAATGATTAAGGCTCCTGGAAACAAATAGAATTGTTCCATGTGATTCCCAGGCCAGGAACTGATCACGTGTCTCCACATGATCTCTCTATGCTCAGAAGCAATCATTCCTGGAGCTCTGGTGACATCACAGAAAAATGTCTCTAGTCACTGTCATTGCCGGGCAAAACAGAGTCAAAGCAAACATTGCGATAATGTGGCTTTATAAACACATTGCTGGTAGCACACTCGCCAAGAAGATGAGAGCCAGATCACAAACAAACCCACAGCATCATCCAAAGCACCTCCAGGATATGATTTTGAACGGTTCGGTCTCCACTCTCAGACTGAGTCTGGGAAAAGGCTCTCAAATGTCCCCCAACCCCCACCATGCTCAAAGTGCCCATTGCCCACTTTCACTTAGCCAAGCTACAAATCACCCTTTTCTAAGGTGGATCTGTAAGGTTTATTTCATGGTTAAAAATATTAAAAAGCCCAAAGAGGGGGAAAACTCATCAAAATATTTTCCAGTGATATCCCTCAGAAAGACTTTCTGAAAATAATTGCTCATAAAGTAAGATGACAATAAGAGGTCACCTATGTCTTTGGCAGCTAAACTCTTCAGTCTTCGTGGTAGAAATATTCTGCCTCACTCCTTCCAGCTTGTTATTCAAGCAATTATTTTTCATTATCACCCTGACCTTTTCTGTATTTTTGCAAGCACGCCCCCTCCTCCATGACCCCCTCTGTATGTGGCCTCTGTAGTCAGTGGAATTTGAAAGGTATACCCCAGCAGCTGGGCTTTTGATGTGGGTTTTGCAACATGGTTTTCTTATTGACTATCCAAAATAATCTCAACTATTTTTTTCAATCATTCTATTTGGTCTTCTGTTTGTACTTTAGAATAGGCCTCCCCAGAGAGCAGCACAAGATGAATCTCCTCTGCATGTTTCCATCACATGACAGAGAGTCACAGGGAGGGAGAGGAGGAGGCGATGATAGGAAACCCTGCCTATGCACAAGTGGAGGAAGATGAAAGACAGGACTCTAAATGACACCACGCCAGCCTATGCCAAGAGGGAGAGAAATAATGCTTTGAATGGGGGACAGTGATTACATATGGTTCTGGAGGGTAAGTCCAAAAGTCTGCAAATCAGTAACTTTATCTTCACATACACTGGGTGATACTCTGAACAATGATTATTAAAGTATGTTAAGAAGCTCAGCTCTGAAATTATGGGCAAGTCGGTTGACCTGAACAATAACTTTTGTGACAAACACGGAATAGACTGTGTCGGCGGGATGACCTTCCAGACTGTCCTGATCTCTCTCCAATGGCTCACTCTGATGAAATAGAAACTGGTTTGTTTTAGA
>NW_012106797.1:991783-992718 GCF_000951045.1 Mandrillus leucophaeus
AAGGAAGGAAGGAAGGAAGGAAGGAAGGAAGGAAGGAAGGAAGGAAGGAAGGGCAAAACAATCCTGAGACTGAAGCCTAATTTCAAAATTTATCTTGTGTATTTTTCTTGTATTTGACTGTTTATCATAATGATGACTTAAGTTTTACCTTAGAGTCATAATTTCTCAATACAAATTCCATCCTTGAATAACTGATCAATGCCTCTCAGGAAGTCAGAAGGCTAAAAAGAGCATTAAATCATTCAACAGAGATATCATAAATAACTGCCATGTATCAAGCCCTAGAATAAAGAATCAGGTATATTTTAGAGAATAAAACAAGCCCTCAAATAAAAAAGCAGTTATATTTCAATGAATAAAAGTATATTCTACTGACTAAGGTAAATGTTAATTTCTGTAATAAACTTTCTGTAATAAACTTTAAGGACTGCAAGATTCTATCCTACATCAACTGAATGCAAATCAATCACTTTAATTAAGCTAAGCCCTCGCTCATGGAAACGTTTTTGGTCATTTTTCATAAGGTTAAATACGCATCTACCCCATGAGTCAGCAATTCCACTTCTAGGTAAATGCCCCCCCAAATGAATAATATGCCCATAAAATACTTGTTGTACAAGAATATTCATAACAAATTTATCCATAAAAGGCAAAAACTGGAAACGACCCAGATGTCATCAACAGAGAATGGAGAAACAATTTTTAGTGTATTCTTACGATGGAAGCTATTCAGCAATAAAAATAAATGAACTTCTGATACAAGCAACAACATAAATGAATCTTAAAGACATTACAACATAATGAAAGTAAGAAGCCAAGAACAGGAAAAACTGATGTATAGTGATATAAGTCCAAAAATTGTTACCTTTGGTGAGGGATTAGCTGGAGAAGGGCATAAGGGAACTTTCAAGGATATTGGGAAAACTCCACATCTT
>NW_012106797.1:993203-998451 GCF_000951045.1 Mandrillus leucophaeus
CTAGGCCCCCAGATGAGCAGTAAAGAGGTAGTGCCGTGGAGACGATCTTCAAGTAAAAGAGCAAGACTGGGGTAGATTTCTCCTGGACTCACAGTCTTAATGCTGCGTGTGGCCTTGGAAGTCATTTAGTACAAAAACCTGTTTTCTTTTCCTATTACTCTTAATTTTCTGCAGGCTACACACCCTTATTCTTTTGAACACTTTACCTATCTAAAGGATGAAAACCCCCTCAAATGTCCTGATCATTCTCTACTCAACATGCCGCAGCTTGTCCAGGACATTCCTACATGAGGCTCACTGAACTAGGCACAGAATTCCAAGTATAGTCTAACCAGCATGGAGAATGGAAGATCACCTTCCATGTTCTGGTCCACGGGGCAGCCACTTGGACCACATTTGAGTCAGAAATATACAATCGTTTCTACCTTTCCTCAACAGCCTTCTCTCCAAAAGTAGGTAAAAATACTTAAACATTATAATCCACTGGACAAATATCCAGTTGTCCTTGGTTGTATTTCAACTCTAGACCAACCCAATCCAGATAAGCAAAGGAGAACTGGCAGTCAAGAGTGTATGGAGGTCATAAGAAAGACACAGAAGCCAGTCCATATAAGTTAAGACAGACTCTCATCAGTCCTGCATGGTTAAAACTTGTTCCTATTACATAGTTGATAAATAAAGTAATTTCTCAAAGAAACCTTGAATATCATGAAAAAAGAAGCAACTAGGAGTCAACTTAGCAACTTCTGAGAAGTCATCAAATATGAACAGATACCCACAGTACCACTAGGCAGTGTACACAGAAGAATGAAAGATGATGTTGGTTGACTTCTCCATCTCTTCCAGCCTGTTTACAACTGTTAATTCGGTAATTAATGCTTCAAGATACTCTAAACTTTGAAGTGATGCTATATTATTTAACCTATAAAATAACAAAATGTTAGCAGAGTAATGTAGATTGACTAATTCTTAAGGTAAAGAGTCTGTCCTGAAAAGCATGACAGTGTGTCATTCAGGTGATTGGTAGAAAGGAATTATCATCATTCTCAAATAGATTATTTTTCCAGGATTTAGGCCTCTTTCCTTTAAATGACAATGATTCCAAGAAAACCAAGAAAGTGGTTAGTGCCTCAGTTAAATGCTGTAGAGCCAGTTTTGAAATTACTTAAATATCAGTGAAAATGTGTTTCATGTGACAGATCCATACCGTGTCTAACAAGTAGGATAACCTGAATGTTGGTGGAAAAGTCCAGTCCCATGTAGTTTCAAAAGAAATATGTGAAGAATCTTCAAAAAGAAATCACAGATTTCAAAAACACTAGTATTGTCTTTTTAAATTGTATTTTATTTGTTATCAGAGGGAGGTTGATAGTTTACTTCTGTCTCAGAATTTTGCACTTTCAAATAATGTCATTCTCATCTAATTTTGTTTCACTGTTAACATTTACATTTAAGGCATCTTTGTTTCTGATCTTGAGATGTGGAATGAGGCTAGAGAGGTAGCCGGATTGTCAGAGATCCTTTTAGTGTTGTTTGGTATCTCTGGGGAATTAATAGAAATATTGTGGACTAAAGAGAGCTTTGAAAAGTGCTCCAGATGATTTCTACAGTGAATACAGCTATTTTGGATACTTAAGCTTCATGAAGTACCCTCGTAAAAATGAAAAAAAAAAAGGAATTTTAAAGGAGGCTTAAGAACACAAATCCCAATGCTAAAAGAAAAGGCAATATAATGAAGACTATGCTTTCAAAAGCTAATGTAAATTATTTGGGGGTTGGTTTTATAGCTCTTTCTCTCTAGAGAATAATACAAAGGTACTTCAATACATAGATTTCTGCCTCTGCTAGCTATCATCCAAGAATGGCTGGCAAATTCCCATGGGTAAAAATCTCCCCTAAACAAATTCACATACTCAGGATCAGCAGGAGAGCTTGATTCTGGCCCTTCTTTTCTTACAAGCTGAGGAGGAAAACAAGAGGCCCCTGCAAATGAACTCAAGTGTGCAAGCTACCATTTTTTCTTGTTAATCATTGGCTAAGATGAATAAAATGCTTAACCTATTATTTGCCCAAATGTCAAAATCCCTGAACTGTAGTGCAGTGTTGGTATCTGTGAGTGAAAAAGCAGATTTTCTTTCCTGCCTAATGCAGAAGGTGGAAATTAGATATACTTTACCTTAGCAAGAGTCAACCAAGTTTTTACCTCTTAGCAAGATCAGTGGTTCTTCATGAGCACTGGAACCACTTGGAAAGCTTGTAAAAATGCACAATCTTGGGTCCCACGGGAATTTTGATTCAGTATATTGGGAAGTAGGTCTAGGAAACTATACTAGAAACAAACACCACGGGTGTTCTTCAGTCCACACTTTGAGATACCGTTTCATAGAAACTTTATCACCCCATAGGTATACACAAAGCCACTACGAATGATCCATGTGAATGATGAAATGATAGTACATTTTTGGCACAACTAAGGATTCCTTTTATTTTTCTCCTCCTCCATCCCCATGTCTATTACTTCTCTATTTTCTCACCACCCTTTCTGTCTTCTTCCTTTTACACTGTTTCTTTCCCCTCTGTCTTTGCACTGTCAGCTATGAATCATAGAAAAAGAAAATGGAAGCAGAAGAAAAGGCCTCACTTGTCTAGACTTTCTGAGTACCATACAGTCATTCACTGATGTCCTTAAATTTAAGAAATTTTCATGAATCAGGTGCTGATGATACAACGACCTTAATATACAAATACATTAATTTTTATTGCTAAAAGTGTTGAAATCTTCACAAAGCAATAGATTGGAGAGATAAAAGAAAAGGAAATTCTATGTAATCAATTTTTTTCATTTTTATACTAATTTTTTTATTATACTTTAAGTTCTAGGGTACATGTGCACAACATGCAGGTTTGTTACATATGTGTACATGTGCCATATTGGTGTGCTGCACCCATTAACTCGTCATTTACTGTAATCAATTTTATGTATTACTTGTTAGCATCTCAGAGAAAGACTTATTGAAAGAACTGAAGCTAGAGAATAAGAATATAAAGAACAAATTCATTCACTCATTCTTTCATTTATTCTAACATCAGCAAGTATATTTCTATCTTCTTTGCCAAGGCATGAGATAAAAATGAAATAAGGCATATTTTTCATTGTTGTTAAACAGTTATTCAAGAAATAATTAAAAATCAAGATAACAAAGAAAAGCAAATGGAAGACTGAAAATGTTTTTACAATATAATGTTAACTTTATTTCTTATTATCTAAAACTGAAGGATCTCTGCCATAATCCACAATTATATCTTTACTTAAGTCACTCAATCAGTATTGGGTTGACTCTTATTGAGCTCCTGACAAAATTAAGTGAAGATAGGTTATCTTACCTACTTTCATTTCTCAGAGTTATTACTTATCAACTGATGTCCATATATTCCAAGGATCCCATGGATAAAATACAATGGGTTCATTAACTCAGATGGAAAAAAAAATACATCTTTATTTTTGCTTACTTTTAACTAATATTTTACATTCTCTTCTTACATGAATGCACTGAATAAACCACAGTAATATTAGCAGTATATATGACTGATAAGGGAAATCACAGATATTTTTCTTATCACATTAAAGTTATACAAATTTGTTGAGATAGCACTTACATTTATCACTTCTAAACTATGGTAGTTTATACACAAGCTGATAGATCTTGCTATTTAAAGTGTTAATATATATTAATATATCACAATTTTTCAGATAGTTCAATAACTGTATTTCAATATGATTAATTTCCTTGTAATCTTATATACTTTGTTGTATGCATGTAAAATACTATTTTAAAAGAGGTCCATAGCATAAGAAAGTTAACTCTAGTAATAAATTGTCAATTCCAACAAAATGCTATTACCATGTCAAATTAGATAATCTTTAAACAAAATAATATTAGCTTAGCTCCCCATAAGATTTCCTTCAATGAGCACAACTTAATATTATGCCCTTGAATTTTGAGTGATTATAAGAGAATACCCATAGAATATCTGCACAGGCATTGCTGATTTCTGTATTTATTACCCATTACAAGGAAACCCACTAAGTTAATTTCTGTTAGAAACGAATTTTTATAGTTCTGTTTAACCAGACCACAGAAACTATGTGTCTTTTTTGTTTGCCTTTTAGTTGTTGCCATTGTTTTGCTAAGACTGCCCGGAAAGTCAGAGCGAAATGTAGTACCTAATGATAATGAAAATATCATCTCAGTTTTGCTGTAAAGTTGCCTCCTTTCCCTTAAAATAGTTTCTGTTATACTCTTTTACCTGTCCTATATTATATTTTAAAAAAATTATAGCTTGACACAAGATGTTTTTTGAAGTAGGAAGGGTGAGAAATACGAACAAATTATTCTTAATGGCTTTGCAGAATATATTATAAAGCCCTTCTATCAACATATTGTATGAGCTCTTTCCCATTCTGGGAAAGGAAAATCAAACGGTCTTTACTTCCTCCTCCCCCATCTAAGTTCTAGACACTTTCTGAGTCATCAGTGTTCATGAGCACTACAACCCTAATCCACTGCTAGAAATGGAGGGGCTTCTCCACCTGGATAGCATTTGTAGAAGCCCAGGCAGGTCATGCCCACCACAAGAAGATTCCACCAGGCCTAGTAAAAATAATCTGCCCTCATGACATTCCAGTGATTCAGTTCTCCCAAGCATTAATTAACAGTTATGCAAATATTCATGAACAGTGGAAGGACTTTGGCTTTTAAGGAGTTACTCACAAAACCAGCATCTGATTTTTTGAATCAGTGTAATTGCCACCCACTTCCTACTCTCTTCCTCCCTTTCCCATCATCACTCTCATTCCCCCACAATCCAGATTCACTCATCTAAGGGAACTTCCAGAGGCTTCCTGAAGACTTCCCAGGAAAAACAAAGGAATAAAGGTTTCAAAAGAGAAGTGGCAACCCATTTGAATCATTTCAAATCAGGAATGAGACTCCTTGAGACTTCACCCTGAGTGAAGCACCCAATGTGCCCACCCACCAAGTGTCGATTTGGGCCTGACTCATTGGTATTGACAGGAAGCAATGAGTTTTCATAGTGAATTCATGATTAGGAGTAAGGATAGCTGAGTGATGTAACTTTGCTCTGCCCTTGACCTGTTGGAAGATCCAAAGCATATTTTACCCATCAGTTTTTCAATGGGTGCTAAATGACTAGCCCTCCTTACAAAGTATTCTGATCTCTCAGGAAG
>NW_012106797.1:999386-1033796 GCF_000951045.1 Mandrillus leucophaeus
GTGATATAAGTCCAAAAATTGTTACCTTTGGTGAGGGATTAGCTGGAGAAGGGCATAAGGGAACTTTCAAGGATATTGGGAAAACTCCACATCTTGTTATGCATGGTGGTTACTGAAAATTTAAAATATTCCTTGTTTTATGTAAATTATACCATAACTTTTAAAATAAACCTATATATAAGTGTTTCTTCTAGTTTACCTGCTCACCTTAAAAAAAAAAAAAAGAAAAGAAACGAAAACAGAGAAGAAAAGAGAAGAATAAAAGACAGGCATAGTCTTTGCAGTCCAATAAGGAGAGACAGACAACTCACAAGCAAATAAGCACACTGATAATCAAAAGTTATTGGTAAATGCATGAGATAATTGAACAGAGTGTGTAATACAGAGTAGCAGGGAGGGTTCTTGTTAGCGTGACTGCGGAAGGCCTTTCTGAGATTACCCGAGAGCAAACAAGCCATGTAGGGAGTTTATGAGTAAAGAGAAGCATTTTAAAAAGAAGAAATAGCATGTGCAAAGACTCTGGGGTTAGACTGTGATGGTTCCTGGAGTTGAAGGAGCCAGTGCAGCTGAAGCATGGTGGTTGATGGAGAAAGTAGGATGAGATGAGGCTGGGGAGGTAGGAAGGGGCCAGACCACACAGGCCAGACAGGCCATGGTCAAGAGTTTAGATGTTATCCTTAGAGTAACAGAAAGTTATGAAGGGGTTAATGCTGGGGAATTGTACAATCTAATTTATGTTTTCTAAATCATTACTGTGGCTGCTGGCATGAACATGAACAAGAGGAGCCCAAGTGCTTTGTAAATCAGGTTCTGTCATGAAAGTTATTAACCTCTTTGAGACGGGATTTAGTTTTTCGGTTGTATGAAGCAATTTTATTCTAACATTTTGATCTTAAAGGTTTGAGTGAGATGCGTAAAAGAAGGATAGTCCTCTACTAATTAATTGAAATTGGTTAGCTTTTTTCTGATCATTTTATTTTGTTCTTCAACCCAAAGAGAAAATTACTCAAATACTCTTGACACCAGAATGGAGTTTGTTTGTTAATAAAATGCAGTCCCTACTGTTGAGGCTGAAGCTTCTGGAGGGACACAGAGAAAGGATAAAGAAGAAGTTGTCCCCAACCAGCCAGTCCCATCCACTGGGTCATTTCACAATCACTTGGTGTAAGTATGGGGAGAAGGTTAGGTACAGACTTCAAAGCTAGATTGTCTTCTTCGGTATTCTGCAAGTATCTTAAAAACAAATGCATAGGTTAGCAGAAAAGAGAAGCAATTTTCTCATCTCTTCTCCCCCACATCTCATCTCCCAGCCTCATAAAGAGTAGACAATTAAGCCTGCAAAGCGAACATGGAAAACACCCATCAGATCTGTAGCTGAGGAGTCCCCAGAGAGAGACAATTTCATGCATCAAAGACTGCAAACATCCTCACGTTGTCTGATTGTGCACTACTTGGAACAATGAATAATATTCCACCCCCATGGGGTTACCTGATTAAACAAAAAGTAAAAGTTGACAAACAGTGTGGGGAAACAGTGACAAACTCACATACCTTATATCTGCAGTGGAAATCAATGCTCAGCAAATGTGAGGTGAGGAAATCCCACACCATGGGGGAGATCAAAAGAAAAAGCTCTAGCTGTTGAGCTTGTTTTCAGCCTGTCAACTGAAGCAGGTGTCTTCTCACTCAGAAACAGGTAGAGCAGGGAGTACCCAAGGTGACCTCCACCTCCCACATCCCACTTGGAAACAAAAGTTTTACTTGAGAACAGATTTCCCCAGTATCTTTAGATCACTAAGTTGTTTTAAGAACAATAAAATAAAAGGTTAGAAAGAACAACAATGCAATCTCATCAAGTTATAAGCAAAAAAAAAAAAAGACCATCAGAGAGAATGAGCTATACCCACAGACACATCAGAACCTGATTCCCACACCCCCAGCCAGGAAAACATTTTTCTCAGAAGCCACCAACCAAGGGTTTTCGTTTACTTGAATCTGTCAGTGTCCGAGGATTCTTCATTCACCATGAATGAAGCCCTAGCCACAGTACTTGCCACGCTTTTGCCACTAAAGTCAATTCATGCTTTATTTATTGTCGAGATCTGTTCTCTCTCTCTCTCTGCTCCTCATATGTAATTTTTAAAAATTTAAATGTCTTGTCAAAGCAAAGAGTCTGAAGGTTAACTATTGGTTCCCACAGAATTTAGAAAATAGAAAAAGAGAATCTGTTTCTTTTTAATTAGAGCATGAGGTTTTAACTCAGTGTACGTAAATTCAGGCCCATTATCTAAAGGATAAAATAAATGTTAAGTACTGCTTGTTTATATTCAGGATCTAAACATCTCCATAGGATTCCAAAATGGAAATTTGGTGGCACTTTTGAAGTCACTAAGATGTCAAACATTTAGGAAGGCTTCATTTATTTTCAGAAAAGTCAAAATGGGTCCACTTCTAGCTCTCCTAGAAAAGAGGGTTTGCTTGCAAGTGTTTCAATTTGAATCCTTGGAAAATGAAGACAATCTGAGGGTCAATTTTGCTCTCACCCTCAGTTGATTTCACTGTCTTTTGTTCTTTTGCCAGAGAAGCCTGCATTGAACTGAGAATGTGATGGTCAATACTTTATTTAAGAGATCTTCAATAAAGCACACTACCTAAGTGCTAGTTTTCGTGGAATCTTTGGGGTCTTGGAAACCACTGCTGAATTAGCAGTACCAGCAGGCAGGATGTGCCATGGCCAACCCATGGGGCCTCGTGCCTTCTGAAGGCCCTAAGCCTGTCTCTCTCTGATGCATCCATGGCCACAGTCACTTCCCACTCACTCTTGCTGAGAAACAAGGCAGACTCTGTGCAAGTATTCTGATTACCACACAGAGAAATTGACCCAAGAAGAAGCCAGCATGGTAGAAAGCAGAATGCTATAACCCTTTGAGCTGCAAAATCAACACTTTGAAACCTGCCCTACCTCTGAACTTTCTGACACATGAAAGAATTGCAAACTTTATGTTAAAGGCACATTTGAGTGTGAGAATTCTGCTACTTGCTGGCAAAATCACCCTGATCCAGGGAGTCAGCATTAGTCAGATAATGTTTTTTGGGTGCCTTTATGTGCCAGGCACAACACTGGACACTAGGTACACAGCAGTGAATAGAAGGGAATTCTTCCTTATGGTCAAGTGGAGAAGACACACATTAAATACACAAATACACATAACGAAGAAATTTCTAATATGCAAAAGTACTACAAAGAAGAATACTAGGGCCTCTGGACATGTACAACTAGGGGAACTTACAGGGTTTAGTGGAGTCAGAGAAGGCCTTCTTAAAGAAAGTCATATTTAATTTGAGCGTGAAACAATAAGTGGGAGTTATTTAAACAAAGAGTGTGTGACTTGGGGGGAGAAGGGTCAGGTAAAGGGACAGCACATGAAGGGACATTTCAGCACATGACCTTTAATTGGCCCTAGTATTCAGGTCCACACAGAAGATGGCAGGAACAGAAAGTGGGAGGCTTCAATAGAGGCTGGAGGGGTAAGAGTCAGTGTAGCGGCACAAGTGGCCAGAGGCCACATCAGTAGGTGAGCCAAGTTAAGAAATTGGGGCTAACCTCAATGAGAAGCCCTGGAAGAGTTTTAAGCAAAAAAGTGAACAGCAGAACCAGATGTGTGATGTGTGATCTTAAAAGAATACTCCAATAGCAAGGTGAAGAATGGATTCCTGGAGGTCAAGAGTAGGGCCAGAAGAGCAGGAAACTAAGTGAAAGGACAAGGATGGGAAAGAATCTGAGGGGATGGAAAGCACGGAGGTGGTAGACTTGATGATGGGTGGGAGAGAGGAGTAAAGGAGAGAGAGTAATCAGAAGAGATCCCTGATCCCTGGCCTCATGCATGGAGAATAATGCCATTTACTGAGATTCAGAGCAGGGAAGTTGGGTGGAGCAGGTGATAGGGAGGAGGACAAGGGCCATAATTTAGTTTAAGAAATGTTCATTTTCAGGTACATATGAGACAGCTAAGTTGGCTCTCTATCTCTCTCAAGAAATATGTTGATCAAATATTTATAAAGTAGGCTCAGAAATCTGGGGACCTTATTTTCAACACTGAATTTGGGTACTTATATGCACAACAAAGCCTCCATGACCAATACACACACCTGGCCCTTGTGGTTTTCTAGCTGGAGTAACTACCCAACATTCCCATTTAAGGTAGGGGCCCGCAGTATGTTGCGCTTTGCTTCTCTTTCCAGAAGATCAATAAAAGAACCATAATACAGCACTCTGTACTTCTGAGATGACCAGAGATGATCTTCGATGAGATTGAAAAAATAAAATCTTAAAAAAGGGTTCTATCCCACTGTCTAAGCTCTTCCATGCTCAATACAGGCTGTCTTCGTGAAAGTCACACCGCCTGGACCATCATTGTTCTGTTCCAAAGAGACATCACAGGACATGTCAGCATATGACTTTTATTAGTCCTAGTATTTGGATCCCCACAGAGGAGAACAAAACAGCCTCAGAGAATAACACAGATACTTCACATTTGGATTCATGAGTATTCAATGGCATGATTAAATAAGATGTCTATATGCTCAGTTAAGGAGACCCTATTTCATTTTTATTCACTATTATCTATATTTAATAACTACCACTATATACAAGCAAGTAAATGTGTTGCTATATACAAGCAAGCACATGTAATAACTATTGACCACTATATACAAACAAGCAAATGACTTGAATTGTATTTTTCTTGAAAAGGAATAGATTTTAAACAACCATCAACCATATTTTAAAGTATTACAAGGTTCCCGGGAGTGTCTTTTATCTATGGCACACATTGTTCGGAATCTAACTAGGTTTTTAATTGGGAATCTAATGGGTTTATCATGTACAACATGATAATTTGAAATATGTATACATTGTGGCATGGCCAAATGAAAACCTCTCTCTCTGTTCAATGGCTATAACTATAGTGTTATAAGAGGGAGTGGGCTTATCTATTTGGTTTTTTCTCCAGTGCTCCTCCCTGCTTTTGTTTTCCTATTTAATCTCTTGCAATGATGGTAAAATGGTAGCAGAACATGTCAAAATGAATCATCTATACCCCCAAATGTCTACTTACCAAAAGTAAATAAGGCTTACCTACTTGTGGCTCTTGTTCGTTATGAAAATTATTGAAACCTCAAGCAACTAAAGTCTACCTTCAGACAAGACCACAGCACACTGCCAGGAAATGTCTTTTCGTAAGATGGGGCTCATAGGAAAGCAGTTTTCTCTTCTTTTGTTCTGGGAGGAAAGAGACATTTGGCTATGTAGAGGAAGGGCTCAGAAAGGTAACTTAGGAGGAGAATGAGAGGTCTGGAACTAGAGAATTGTTTTTGACAACTGGCTCATCCTAACCACAGATAAGCAGAGGCTGGTTTCCTGACACAAAGGCCTGGAAGGTAACTGGGAGTGCACTTGGAAGAGGCCAGAGTGAGGGACAGGAAGGAAGCACTAAGAGAGTGCTATTGAGATGGGGAAGTGACAGTGGAAGGAGACAAAGCCAGGGCCTTCTTTTCGTGATTTTTATTCTACACATTGTTTTCATTTTCCTTTCCTTCCCTCCCCCTTCCCCCCACACCAGCTTATTCCTACAAACCCTCTGAGGAAACAAGCATTTTCCCTATGAATTTCCTGGGTGGGTCTGAGCTGGATAATCTAGCAAGCTCCTTCAGTGTTCCTTCTCTTCACACAAGGTATAAAAACTACAGAAGTTGAAAGGTGGTGTATGCATTGAATATGTCATTGATATATTAATTTATAAAGGCATTTATACATTTAACTGACCTACAAAAATTCCTTTCCTCTACACACAGGTTAAGTCAATAAGACACAGTCAAAGACCAAGGAGCACTTTCTTAAAAGTCCTGGCAGACAGCAGGCTGTTGATCCCTCTGACCTGTCTGTCCGAGTGGTGTGTCACATCCTCTTCCTCTCTCTGCCCATCTCTGGGTGTGCCATCTCTATAAGTACCACCCACAGCAGGGAAGAGGTGAGGGGATCTGCCTTTCTGCCTTTAAAGAATGGACAATTTCTTAGTTTTGTTTCTTCTTAGTGACTTAAAACTAAAGGTTCATTGAGTTCGGAAGTCACAACTATTGACTAGAAGGAGACCTTAAAAGGATTTATAGCTCTCATTGGTGTTTTTCCCACTCTTCCCCTATTCATGAAACATCTGCTCAGCACGGTGACAGAAGGAGGGATTTACTGGGCCTTGCCCACACCGAGAGCATTGCTGTTTCTTGTCTTTGCTCACATCTGTCTGCTGGGTCATTACCATCCATCTCTCAAGTGATATAGGTCCACCTCTTGACCCACATCTCTAGAAATGAATCCCCTGACTCCTGTAATTCAGACCAGAGCTGATCCCGAACTTTTACTTGACATTTGTCATGCCCAGAACTGCCATGGTTCTAATCTTTTTGTGATCATCTAAACATTTACATAGAAAGCCTGTCCTACCAACGTGACTGTAATCTCTTTGAAGACTGAAGGGTGCAACACCCAGCCTAGGGCTGAGCATTCCTAATAAGGGCCTTTGAAAATCTTTAGAAGTATTAGTTTTCTGCTAATAAATAAATTTCTAATTTCCATCCTCCACTTTATTCTTCACCTTGCCTAATTGAATTGATTTCTTTTCCACTTCTCTTTCAAATTTCTTTATGTGGTTGGCTCTTTTTCCCTTAATAATACACTATATATTACTATAAAAGTCTTCGAGTGAATCTGTATCTGTTATCTCCAATTTTTATTCTCTTATTCTTTCTTACACTCCTTCAAATCAGATGTTTGTCCTCAAAGCCACACCAAACCTGCTGTTATCAAGGTCACCAATGACCCCTATTTTGTTGGCTCAATTCTCAGCATTTCTAAGCACTCGTCATACTTCATCTGTAAGAATCATTTGACATAGTAGACCATTCCCTACTCCTTCATACACTTTCTCCATCTGATTTCTAGGACCCCACACTCTTTGGTTTTCCTCCTACCCTGTGGGTCACTTCTTTTCCCTCTCCTTTACTGGTTTCTCCTCTTCTCTCCAATCTCTTTATCCTGGTGTATGCCAAGACTCAGTCCTTGGTCCTCTGTTTTTCTCTGTCAACATTAACTTATCCTGTCTTATGACTTTAAATAGTGTTATATTCCATGACTCTCAAATTTCTACATCCAGCCCAAACCTCTCTCTTGAACTTTAGAATCATATCCAGAACTGCCTGCTTTATATTTTTGAATATGAAATGTTGAAATATAAAGTGTTGGAAACACAAGTCCCTTTAGGTTCAACTTGTCCAAAACAGAACTTTTCCTCTTCTCTCTCACACGTGAACTCCTGGTCTTCCCCTGTCTTCATCTTGGTTAATTGTTACTTCATCCCTCCAGTCACTCAGGTCAAAAATAACCTGTGTGTGTCTGAGCTGGGTATCATCAAACCCACCCAGCATGCCTGACCTCTTTCTCTCTCACAACCCACATCCTATCAGTCAGTAAATCCTGTCACCTCTTGCCTTCAAAATATATCCAGGATCTGACCACTTCTCACTACCACTACAGCTCCCGCCCTGGCCCTGGTCACCCTCACCTATCGCTTGGATTGTTGTCACAGCTCTTTCCTGGTCTCCTCACCTTTACCTTTGCCCATCCATAGTCTATTCACAATACAGAAGTCAGACCCTCTTAAAACGTAAGTCAGATCATATCACTCCTTTAAAGAGGCTCCCTACCTCACTCAGAGTAAAACCCAAAGCCCTTAGAGTGCCCAATAAGGACCTGCCTGAATAACCCTTCACCTACCTCCTTAATTCTCTGACCTCAATTCATATGACTCTCCTCATCCCCCACTCCACTCCAGACAAACTGATCTCTTTGTGCCACCTAGAACGTTCCAGCAACTCTCCTTCCTTAGGTTCTTTATACCAGCTATTGTCTCTGCCTGGAAACATGCAAGCCCCTAAAATCTACCTGAATCATTCCCTCACCCCCTCTTAAGCCTTCACTCAAATGTCATTTTCTCAGCAAGACCTACTCTGGACTTCCTATGTAATACTACAACCACATTCTACCCCATACTCTTATACTTTCCCTATCTTGCTCTACTTCTCTTTTTTTCTTAGCTCTACCATCTTATAACATGTAACATACTTATTTATTTCACTTATTATTTCTGTCTCCACCAGCAGCAATAAAAGTTTCATGAGGATAGAGGTCTATGTTTGTTCACCAGTGTGTCTCAAGTCCCTAGAATGGTGCTTTCACATGTATGGAGGAATGAGTCAGTGTGTTCAGAAACCCACTCAATCCCACAGCAATAGAGAATGACCTGCTGCATATGCCCCTAACTCAGAAAAGACAAATCCCAAAAGGACCTGACTATGAATCAAAGTTAAGGCTTAGGACCCCATTTTCCCTCTGTGTTCCCACATAGGCATTGCCTGCCATCCCCTTCATACAAGTTACTGTGCAAAAAAGGAATTTACCTTGATATGTGAATCCCACTCTAAATACAGGACTGGGAATACATGAGAATGATGTTATGAACTGTTATCTACTTTTCTAAGAAAGAACATATTCTCTTCCTTCAATAATTATTAAGCTCTGACTCTGTGCCAAGAATGGGGAACATGCTATTAACAGGCAGAAAAGGACCCTAATCTCCTGGAGATTTAATTCTAGTATAATTGCATATCCTCATCCTCAGTCTCTACCAAGGTCTGTCCTCAGATGGCCAGCTGGTAGAATGTTATTTCCCCTGGTGGGGAAAGAAGGAAAAACCCAGGCTCTACATTACTGTTATCCTTTAAAACCTTGCTACTCAAAGTGTGGTCCCCAACTAGCAGCATCAGCCTCAGCTGGAACTTACCAGAAGTGCAGTATCTCAGGTCCCATCCTAGGCCAACTGAATCAGAAACTGCATTTTAATAAGGCCTGCAGATGATTCTTATAAGCCAAAATGTTCACACATGTTGAGGTGCACTGCCTTGGAATTCTCTACTGAATGCACTCACATAGGTATTACATCAATTATGTGATAAGAAAAAATTGAAGAGTAGAAAGGAGTGAATTAACTTCATGTTTTCCTTTTGTGAAAGGACAAAATATCAATTGATTACATGAATGATAACATGAATTGTAGTAAAAAAAAATCTAGATTAATGAGTCTGATCACTTAAAAATTTACAGAACACAGGCTGATCTGAAGTAAACATGATAATCATTTGCTGAGATTTTGTGCTATCATACACATTCAAAAGGCAATATTTAAAATTATTTAAGTAAATATGCTTAAGAGGGTAGACTCTGAGGTCAGACTTTCTGATTTCTAAGCCTGTTACTCTATCACCAGCTGTGTTTCCTGGGCTAATTTGCTTGGTCTCTCTTAAGTTTCAGTTTCTTCTTCTGTACAATAAGGATAATAACACTAGTACTTATTTCACAAGTTTATTATGAGAACCAAATGAGGCAATGTTTATAAAGAAAGAAATAAGCATACTGTTGGCACAATATGGTTGTCATATAATATACTGAGATGCATATAGTAAGAACTCAGTAAATGCTCTATTATTATTATTTCAATCAACATTTAATTTATCCAACAAATATTTTATTTATAGGATACAGTAATACAGAAAAATCAGGAAGGAGTATGAGGAGCCTACTTGGATAAACAAGTCAGTCAAGTCCTCTTTGGGGAGAGGAAATTTACATGGAAACCTGGAGAATGAGAAGTAGCCAGTCACAAAGTGAGAGATAAAAATCAAGCAGGTAAAGAGAAGAGCAGCTCAAGATGGGTCAAAATCAGGCAGGGCATCATAGTCCAGAAGAGGGGTTTGAATCATTTTCATAATCATTGTGAAGCTACTGAATCCTTTTAGACAAGGGAGTGAGTTAAATAGAAATGTGTGTTGGGGCTCCAGTGGGGACAAGGGTCTAGAAAAAGTTCCCAAGACATATGAAGATGTATCAACATACTGTTAGTTTCTAAGGAATTGTTACTCAAATAGTCTGACTTGAGGTTTCCTGCCAAAGTGGAAAATTCTCCTCCCAGGTCCTCCCACCCTTCATTTTGCTACCTGGTCCCTCCTCATTTAACACGTCCAGAGCCCAGCCCACATGTCAGCTTCTTTGTGAAACTTGTCTTTGTGGAACTCTGGCTCCTGTCACCTCCATTCAGGGCTCTTTTTTCAGATCACTCAGAGCACCTGGCACATGCCTCTGTAGTAGAGCCTCTAGCTCATGCAACTGTAAATAGTTGCAATTCCTTTCTCTCTACCATACTTATTTAAGGCTAAATATATCCTTTTCAGCTTTGTAATCTTAGCACCTATTATAAAATGGGCACACTGGCACATAGTGAGTACTCAATACATGTTATTTTGAATAAATGATCTAATCTTTAGTTACCATTTCTTTCCTTACTACAAAACTTGTGCCGAATTCAACTTCTGCATGTCAATGGCAAACTGAGGACCCTGAGACTTGGAGTTTTCTTGAAAAAATTATCTCTTTTAGTGACAATCCCTTGGAAGAGAAAAATCTCAATTAGCAATGCATTTCACTAACAAAGTGGACATGTATTTTGCTCACTTTTTTTTTTTTAACTTAAGCTCAGGATTATTGCCATAGTAGCCACAGAAGAATTTCTATATCACCGGTGCTGTGTTCTGTTTTTCTTAGACTTTCCTCTCTGTAGCCCTCTGCGGTGCTTCTCATCTACAGAGGGGAAACTGAAGCACAGGAAGAGCCGGCCACACAGTGAGTCAGTGATCAGACAAGGCTTCCTGTGAGAAGGTGCTCCGGAGGCATCTCTGAGGCAGACACACTCGTCCCTGACACCACCTCACCCTCCCTTCTCTCTCTCTTATGGATCCTCCCAGCTACAGCTTTAACTCTTCCCTCGTCCTATCAATCTTGGCCTGTGTTCTTGGCCACCCCAGAAAACACAGTCACCTCACCTCAGACTCCTCATCTGGGCCAAACCTCCTATGCTGTCCCCTGTCCTTATCCTCCTTCAGAACTACTCACTCTTCCTTGTCACCATTGCCTTCCTGCCATCCTTCCCCCATCTGGGCAGAGATACCCTTGAAGGCCCACTCTTTGAAACAAATATAGAACCTCAAGTTGACAAAGAACCCAAAGAATCACCAAATACCACCCCTGAAGGTATTTTCCAGAGTACTAGTTGCTAATCTGATCGGCAAATTTGTGCTAATGGGAGGTTAAAGGAAAGAAGGAAAGGCCTAAACTGAAAGGAGCCAAAATTAAGTACTCTTTCAACTTTCAGAGTGACGTAACTGCTGTAACTGCTTAGTTAAGACCAGCATGCTAGCATGTTCACCGGAAGAGTTGGAATTCATCTCTACCAAAACTTTTCTTGGGCCTGAAAGGACGGGAGAGAAGAAATTCCCTCCTGATGAATCTGTCACGTACATCCTTGCCAGAGAGTATTCGGGTTTAAGCAACCTAAAGCTTAAACAATTTTGGTGGCATCTTGTAGAAAAAAAAGAATACAACATTACAAATTACAAATACAGAATTAGGTAACAATGTGAGCATTTATTAAGAATAAGAAGAGAAATCAAAACAAATTGCACAGTTTTAAAAAGCCGAGAAATACCATTTATGGTATCATCACAAAATTCACGGCCTCCCAGGCCCAGAGTAGTGAGGAGCCCTGAAGTTTGTTTCACGGGCATATGAAACTCTGACATCAACTCTGGAGTTCTTGTTCTCTTTCATTTCCTGCCTACATTTTTTGAAAGGTTGTCTGTCCTCATCTCCCCTGTTTTGTCACCACTGAATCACTCCCTATATGTAGGCACTTAGTTCCAGTCCACGTCACCTCAATGAAACAACTGTCTCCAACATTCCCAGTGGTTCCTAGTCCCCAAATCAGAGCCCTCATGCTCCTATCTCTCATTAGCCATAGGCACTCATACCCATGTTTTCCTTCCGAAATTTAATCTGCCTTGGCATGCAAGAGCCTGTACCGTCACAGTTTTTCTATGGCATGTGTTCATCTTTCTTTTTCGTTGGTTTTACAACCTCTTTCCATTCACCAATCAGGTACAATACAAGGCTCTATCATCAACATTTTTGCTCTTGTCATTCCACATGCTTCTCCATCACCTCTCAAATCTTCAAACCTACAGGTAATTCCCCAATTGCCTCTCTGGCCCTGACATCTCTCCTGTGTGTCAGTCCTACCAATTTCACAGAACACCTCCCTGTGAAAGTACCCCTGGACCTCAAACTCAGTGTGCTCAAAACCAAACCAATTGCACTCACTCCTAAACTGGATATTGCCCTCACTACATACTGAAACTCACGGTTTCTAAAGTTGAACACTTCATTCTCCCCCATCATTAGCTGCTTATCAAAAATTCCCCCTTTCTGTTAAAGGTTTGACCTAAGTGGATGATATTCAGTCATAATCTCAGCATAGGAAATGACACTGTGTTTCTTTTGTCTTTTCTGCATAAAGAAATTCACTCAGGTTTCTTCCTCATGTGAACAGGAAGTTGCTCTGAAGGGCTGGCTGAGAGGAAGAGCATCTGCAACCCACAGGGTAAGGTCTGATTTAAATTTAATTCTGTGTCTGTCTCCTAGACAGCCCACTGCAAGACTTACTCAGCCTAATATTCAGTCAATAGAGATGATGATTGCAAAGTCAGAAGGCCTCCTTGGCAGCATCCTAGAGACGCTTACTTCCTAAAGCTGGAAGGCAAAAAAAAAAAAATAACCTCTGAGGATCAGTTCTAGGTCTTAATGACAGGTTAGTAGACTCCAGGGAAACTGAAATCCTCAACTCTGGCAAGTCTGCTTTGCCAGACGAAGGACCCTAGTTGAAAAACAATGGTACCCTGAGACTTGGAAATAGGACCTTTGGGTCAATGTACTCAAAAACCTTGAAACACCAGATTCATTTGACCTTTCTAGATGAGCAGAACTATCCTACTCCTCCATATTAAAGGCTAGCACTTCTCCTTGCATGAAGATGACACAGCAGCCACTGTCTTGAAAAACAATACTTTCAAAGATCAGAATTTACACCCACCTCCCCTTCTGGCCACCTGGCCAATAACTAGGCTTATTCACAACATAATGTATAATAGTGGGGAAAACCAAAGTCCACCACCACCACCACAACCACCTCTCAGTGAACACAGTAAATCCAAACTAATCTTGCATGCTAGGGGAAATGGCAGGGGTGGTAGTCCTTATAATATTTCCATTTAATTCACCAGTCCAACCCATCAAGAAACTCTATGGATCCTGTAGGATGCTCATGGACTGCTGCAAACTCCATCTGTACTGGCTCTAAGTGCCCTTGCTGTGACAGAGGTGATGTCTTTTTAGAACAGATTAGCACAGCCTCAGCTACATGTGCCATTGACGTAACCAATGAATTCTTTTATATCCTTTCAAGACAATAGATCAAAAACAGCCCACATTCATCTGGAAGGGACAATAGTCTACATTTTTGGTCTTCCCCTAGGGTTATATTACCCTCCTCCTCTGGCATAATATAGTCTGAAGGGACTTGGACTGTCGGAACATTCCAAAGAACATCATATTAGTACATTCTATAGATAACACCATGTTAATCAGCCAGTGAGCAAGATGTGGCAAATATTTTGGAGGCCTTTGTAAGATGTGTGCACTCCAGAGGGTAAGAAATGTATGCTCAGAAGATTCAGGGGCCAGTCACATCAGTCAAGATTGTAGGGATCCGGTTATCTGGGGAATAATTTACACAACTCCTTTACCAGAATCTTCCTCTCCCCTTGCCCTTTTATCCTTCCACCACAATTCGTGCAGACCTCCAACCACCCTATTCTTTAGCTTATGAGTGGCACCATAAACTAGAGATCCAAAACATAACTTATTATCTTCCCCAGAAACCCTCCTCCTCTTCTGTTTTACATCTCTTGATGAGTGTCTTCATCACCCACTCAACTGCCCTGCCTGGAATCTGGGCATTCGCCCAGGCTTTATCTCTCCCTTTGCCCCTGTGTTCAGTTAGTCACTGAGTCCTAAACATTTCTCTTGTCTGGCTTTTCATCCACTCTGCTACCCAATTCAAGTCATAAGCATCCCTTTCTTGGACTGACACTGGAAACAAATATTACTTGAGAAGAATACCAATTTTGGAAACCTGTTGGTCTGTTGACTTGAGTTTAACTTTCATTTGCTTATTCTCCACTATGTGAACTTGGACAAGTAAATTGGCCTCTTTAAGCCTCAGTTTCTTCATTTGTAAAATAAGGTTGGCATGAAGATAAGATGAAACAAATGTGTAAAGTGCCTGACAGAGGAACGAGTTTATAAATGACAGCAATGGGCAAGAATTGGTAGTAGTCAGAGTACAAGAGCCTTCCTTACTGATCTCACTGTCTTTAATGACAAGCCTCTAATTTATATTGCCTAAATGATTATTTCAACATGTAGATCTGGTTATCTTGCTGTGCTGCTTGTTGCCCCCTTGCATTGATTCCTATGGACTAACTGATAATATACGACCCCTTTGCATGATTAACGAGATTCTTTGAGGCCTTTCCCATCTTTTCTCTACACTCTCTGAACCCTGTACCATCACCATTACATTTTTCATTTAGACAATAAAAACTTATTTGTGCTCCTCTGAACAACTAATGCTCTGTCATGCCTCAATGTCTGCATATGCTAGTCTTTTACATAAAAATACAACTGCCATCTCTTCCTCGTCTCTTATGTCTTAACTAAAAGCTCTTTCCTCTGAGAAACCTTCACTGAATTTTATCTAAAGCCCCCATGAACTCTATACACTCCTCTGCTCTAGCAAGATGCCATTATATTCTGACTCTATTCATACCATTCTCCCCAACTTTAGTGCATCATCCTTGAGGTCAGGGAGTCCATCATGTTCATATTTGCCCCCTGTCCAACCCCATACCTAGTACATACTAAAAGCTGAACAAAAGAATGAAGAAATGATGGCCACCATGTCATGCAGAATTAAACGCATATTTAATTATATGTTAATGAGACAAGTCTCAATCCCCAAATTCAAGCATGAACAAAATGCAACTTTATTTTGTTACCACTTGTAATGGTTAATACTGATTGTCAATTTGATTGGATTGAAGGATACAAAGTATCAATCCTAGGTGTGTCTGTGAGGGTGTTCCCAAAAGAGATTAACATTTGAGTCAGTGGGCTAGGGAAAGCACGTTCACCCTTGATCTGGTGGGCACAATCTAAGCAGCTTCCAGCAAATATAAAGCAGGCAGAGAAACATGAAAAAGAGAGGTGGGCCTGGCAGCCTACATTTTTCTCCCATGCTGGTTGCTTCCTGTCCTAGAACTTCGGACTCCAAGGTCTTCAGTTTTGGGACGTGGACTTGCTTTCCTTGCTCCTCAGCTTGCAAACAGCCTATTGTGAGACCTTGTGATCATATAAGTTAATACTTAATAAACTCATATATGTGTGTGTGTGTGTGTGTGTGTGTGTTTGTGTGTGTGTCTCCTATTAGTTCTATCCCTGTAAGAGAACCCTGACTAATACAGATTTTGGTACCAGGAGTGGTTCTAGAGGAACAGAATATTAAGGATGGAGTTCTTTTATTGGTTTTGGGGTTTCTGGAGTTGGCTGCTTAATATGATTAGACCCCAAAATGCTAAGGACTGTACTTCTAATAGTATGGGGAACACTGATAGTCCTTGGCATGAACTGTTTAGATAGTTATACCAAATAAATACATTTGACACTCCTAGTTCACCACTCATGAGAGGCAAGGAGTTTAGTGACTCTATACATAACTTTGACCATATGTGTAGAACCATATGGTCAAGGAACATAATGAAGCTGGTTAATTGCTCCTAAGTTCAGTAGACAAAGTGATGAAAGAAAATGGTGAACTTAGGGATTCTGTCTCCTGGCTTCAGAAGCAGGTATTAAGCCTCAAATCTTCTAAGATTGCCCTGAGTGAGAGTCTTATCTCCTGTAGGCAAAGAGCTGAAATTGTGGAAAAACAGACACAAGCTCTTATCATGTGAGTGGCTGACCTGCAACCAAAGGTGCATGCATAGCCTCTCCAGGTGTCTACTGTTAAAGTGAGGGCATTGATTGGAAAACAATAGGACCCAGCAACTTGGAATGGGGATGTGTGGGAGGACCCTGATGAAGCTGGGGACACTGAGTTTGTAAATTGTGATGAAACTATTTTTGCCAGAAGGAACAGCTTCTCCATCCCTAGTAGTGGCAACATCCCCTCCCTGACCCATGCTGCCATCAGCCTTTCCACCTTTGTCTGAGTATGAGATAAGCCCTGTGCTGCCTGAGGCAACAGTGATAGCCTCCCCAGAGGCAGTTGCCAGGCAAAATAATGTTGATTCTCCTCAGGAGCCACCCCCAAAACCCCTGTTTGCTTCTAGACCTATAACTAAAGTCCCAGTGAGCCCCAGAGGTGAGGTTGAGAGTGTGACCCATGAGGAGGTGCACTACACTAGAAAAGAACTATTTGAGTACTCTAATTTATATACACAGCAATCTGGAGAGCAGACATGTGAATGGATATTAAGGGCATGGGATAATGGTGGAAGGAACATATAGTTGGATCAGGCTGAATTTATTGAATTGGGCCCAATAAGTAGGGGCTCTGCATTTAACATTGCAGCTTGGGGAGTTAAAAAGGTTCTAATCATTTCTTTGCTTGGTTAGCTGTAATATGGCTTAAAAGATGTCCCACTGTGAGCAAGCTGGAAATGCCTGATCTCCTTGGTTTAATGTAGAGGAAAGGATACAAAGGCTTAGGGATATTGGGATAGTGGAGTGGATTAGTCACTTTAGACTTACTCATCCCAGTTAGGAGTGTCCAGAAGATATACCTTTGACCAATGCCTTGCAAAATAGATTTGTGAAGTCAGTACCTGCATCTTTGAAGAGCCTTGTGATTGTTGTTCTCTGTATGTCAGATCTAACCATGGGAACTGTAGTCACTCAACTACAAAATTTTAATACAATGGGAATAATTGGATCCCTACGGGGGCCAAGTGGCAGCACTCAACTGTCAAAGGCAAGGTGGGCGTAGCTACTGTAATGGACAGCAGAGGTGAAGCACCAATCAGAATAGTCTGATTTGTGTAGAGCTCTGGCATTGGCTAATTAATCACACTGTTCCTAGAAGTGAAATTGATAGGACACCTACTGCATTCCTACTTAAATTATACACAGAAAACTTCTAGGTCAAAAGGACAAAAGACTAATTTGAATTACAAAAACAGAGAATCACAGCTCCTCAATCAATTTCCAGACTTGAGTCAGTTTACAGACCCAGAACCCCTTGAATGAATGGGAGGCCAGGTCCCCTTGAGGAAGGACCCGACTACATCACCAGCAATTTATGCAGTGAATTTTTCCCCATAGTTTCCCAAAGAGACCTCCAGCCTTTTACCAGGGTAACTGTGCATTGGGGAAGGGGAAATGATCAGACATTTTGGGGACTACTGGACACTAGCTTTGAGCTGACATTGATTCCAGGGGACCCAAAACATCATTGTGGTCCTCCAGTTAAGGGTAGGGGCTAATGGAGGTCAGCTAATTAATGGAGTTTTAGCTCAGGTCCAACTTACAGTGATTTCAGTGGGTCCTCAGACACATCCTGTAGTCATTTCCCAACTGCTAGAATGCATAGTTGGCATAGACATACTTAGCAGCTGGTAGAACCCCCACATTAGCTCCCTGACTGGTAGGGTGAGGGCTATCATGGTGGGAAAGGCTAAATGGAAGACATTAGAGCTGCCTCTACCTGGAAAAACAATAAATAAAAAACAATATCGCATCCCTGGAGGGACTGTGGAGATGAGTGCCACCACCAAGGACTTGAAAGATGCAGGGGTGGTGATTCCCACCACATCCCTGTTCAACTCTCCCATTTGGGCTGTGCAGAAGACAGATGGATCTTGAGGAATGACAGTGGATTATCATAAGCTTAACCAAGTGGTGACTCCTATTGCAGCTGCTGTACCAAATGTGGTTTCATTGCTTGAGCAAACTAACACATCTCCTGGTACATGGTATGCCACCATTGACTTGGCAAATGCCTTTTTCTCCATTCCTATCCATAAGGCCCACCAGAAGCAATTTGCCTTCAGCTGGCAAGGCCAGCAATATGACTTTGCTGTCCTACCTCAGGGTGTATCAACTCTCTGGCTTTGGGTTTTAATCTTATTCCAAGAGACCTTGATCACTTTTTGCTTCCACAAGATATCACACTGGTCCATTACATTGATAACATTATGCTGATTGGATCCAGTGAGCAAGAAGTAGCAAACACACTGGACTTATTGGTGAGACATTTGCATGCCAGAGGATGGGAAATAAATCTGACTAAAATCCAGGGAACTTCTACCTCAGTAAAGTTTCTAGGGGTCCAGTGGTGTGGGACTTGTTGAGATATCCCGTAAGTTGCTGAATTTGGCCCCTCCTATGACCAAGAAACAGGCACAACGCCTAGTGGGCCTATTGGGATTTTGGAGGCAACACATTCCTCATTTGGGTGTGTTACTCCAGCCTATATATCGAGTGACTCAAAAGGCTCTCAGTTTTGAGTGGGGTCCAGAACAGGAGAAGGCTCTGCAACAGGTTCAGGCTGCTGTGCGAGCTGCTCTGCCACTTGGGCCATATGACCCAGCAGATCCAATGGTGCTTGAGGTGTCAGTGGCAGATAGGGATGCTGTTTGGAACCTCTGGCAGGCTTCCATAGGTCAATCACAGTGGAAGCCTCTAGGATTTTTGAGCAAGGCCCTGTCATCTTCTGCAGATAACTACTCTTCTTCTGAGAGGCAGCTCTTGGTCTGTTACTGGGCTTTGGTGGAAACTGAACATTTGACTGTGGGTCATCAAGTCACCTTGTGATCTGAACTGCCTATCATGAACTGGAGACTTTCTCACCCATCTAGCCGTAAAGTGGGTCGTGCACAGCAGCATTCCATCATCAGATGGAAGTGGTGTATATGTGATTGTGTTTGAGCAGATCCTGAAGGCACAAGTAAGTTACATGAGGAAGTGGCTGAAATGCCCATGGTTTTCACTCCTCTCACCCTGCCTTCTCTCCCCTAGCCTGTGCCGATGGCCTCATGGGGAGTTCCCTGTGATCAACTGACAGGAAGAGAAGACTAGGGCCTGGTTCACAGATGGTTCAGCATGATATGCAGGCACCACCTGGAAGTGGACAGCCGCAGCACTACAGCCCCTTTCTAGGACATCCCTGAAGGACAGCAGTGAAGGGAAACCTTCCCAGTGGACAGAACTTCAAGCAGTGCACCTAGTTGTGCACTTTGCATGGAAGGAGAAATGGCCAGATGTGTGATTATATACTGATTCATGGACTGTAGCCAATAGTTTGGCTGGATGTTCAGGGACTTGGAAGAAGCACAATTGGAAAATTGGTGACAAAGAAATTTGGGGAAGAAGTATGTGGATGGACCTTTCTGAATCGTCAAAAACTGTAAAGATATTTGTATCCCATGTGAGTGTTCACCTTAGCAGAGGATCTTAGCAGAGGTGACCTTAGCAGAGGAGGAGTTTGATAATCAAGTGGATAGGACGTCCCATTCTGTGGACACCACTCAACCTCTTTCCCTAGTCACCCCTGTCATTGCCCAATGGGCCTATGTACAAAGAGGCCATGGTTTCAGGGATGGAGGTTACGCATGGGCTCAGCAAAATGGACTTCCACTCACCAAGGCTGACCTGGCTGTGTCCACTACTGAGTGCCCAGTTTGCCAGCAGCAGAGACCAACACTGAGCCCTCAATATGGCACCATTCCTCAGGGTGATCAGCTAGCTACGTGGTGGTAGGTTGGTTATATTTGACCTCTTCCGTCATGGAAAGGGCAGAGGTTTGTCCTCACTGGAATAGACACTTAATCCAGATATGGGTTTGCCTACCTGCACGTAATGTTTCTGGCAAGACTACCATCCATGGACACATGGAATGCCTTATCCACCGTCATGATATTTCACACAGCATTGCGTCTGACCAAGGCAGTCACTTTACAGCTAAAGAAGTGTGGCAGTGGGCTCATGCTCATGGAATTCATTGGTCTTATCATGTTCCCCATCATCCTGAAGCAGCTGGATTGATAAAACAGTGGCATGACCTTTTGAAATCACAATTATAATGCCACCTAGGTGACAATACTTTGCAGGGCTTGGGCAAAGTTCTCCAGAAGGCCATGTATGCTCTGAATCAGTGTCCAATATATGATATTGTTTCTCTCATAGCCAGGATTCTTGGGTCCAGGAATCAAGGGGTGGAAGTGGAAGTGGCACCATCACCCCTAGCGATCCACTAGCAAAATTTTTGCATCCTGTTACCATGACATTACATTCTGCTGGCCTAGAGGTCTTAGTTCCAGAGGGAGGTACACTGCCGCCAGGAGACACAACAACTATTCCATTAAATTGGAAGTTAAGATTACCACCTGAACACCTTAGGCTCCTCCTACCTTTAAGTCAATAGGCTAAGAAGATAGTTACAGCATTGTCTGGGGTGATTGACCCAGACTATCAAGATGAAATCAGTCTACTACTCCACAACGGAGGAAGAGTAGCATGGAATACAGCAGATCCATTAGGGCATCTCTTAGTATTACCATACCCTGTGATTAAGATCAATGGGAAACTATAACGGCCCAACCCAGGCAGGCCTACTAAGGACCCAGACCCTTCAAAAATGAAGGTTTGGGTCACTCCACCAGGAAAAACCATGACCTGCTGAAGTGCTTGCAGAAGGCAAAGAGAATACAGAATGGGTAGTAGAAGAAGGTAGTCATCGATACCAGCTATGACCACGTGACCAGCTGCAGACATGAGTACTGTAACTGTCATGAGTATTTCTTTCTTCTTTTGTTAAAAACATGTTTGCACATGTATACACTTGTACTAAGAAAATATCTTCATTTTATTTCATTTCTCCTTTATCATGTGAGATAAGACTAATTAACTTCATATCAGCATTTAAGTATTGTTAACTTTATGTAATAGTATTTGGATTGGAGATTGGTGCATTTCCAGTTGTATGAAGGATAGTTGTATTATGTTAGGTGTAATTATGACCTCATTATTGTCTTTATTTGAAGATTATATATCATCTCAGGAGATGTGTATGGGCTCAAATTGGCAAGGGGTGGACTTGTGATGATTAATACTGAGTGCCAACTTGATTGGATTGAAGGATACAAAGTATTAATCCTCAGTCTGTCTGTGTGAGTGTTGCCAAAAGAGATTAACATTTGAGTTAGTGGGCTGAGGAAGGCACATCCACCCTTAATCTGGTGGGCACAATCTAATCAGCGTCCAGCAAATATAAAGGAGGCAGAAAAACATGAAAACAAGAGACAGGTCTAGCTTCCCAGCCTACATTTTTCTCCTGTGCTGGATGCTTCCTGTCCCAGAACATCAGACACCAAGTTCTTCAGTTTTGGAACTCTGACTGGCTCTCCTCGCTCCTCAGCTTGCAGATAGCCTATTGTTGGACCTTTTGATTGTGTAAACTAATACTTAATAAACTCCCCTTTATATAGGTATAAACTTACACACACACACACACACGCACGCACATAATTCTATTAGTTCTGTCCCTCTAAGAGAACACTGACTAATCACCACTCATCTTAATTTTTGTTTTCTGCACCCATTCCTTTGCTGGAGGAAATTAAATCTTAATTTAATTCGATTTTCTCAATTATTTGAGTTTCTTTCTCCACCCTTCCCCCTGGTTGTGTCTAAGCATATCCCAGATCATAGAATGCATCAAGGCACAGGGAAGGACAATCACCTGACCTACAGTCTTCACCTGTCCCCTTTGGCATCACCTGAGACACTGTCACACCCATCTGGTTTATAGTTTCTGTGCTGTACAAGACACAGCTACATACTTCTTGCCCTGCTCATAGATCTGCTTAGGTTGGGCTCTCTCTCAGAGACTTCTATACTGTTCTCAGTGAGCATCCAGAATATATTTAGTTGTTCTGCATGTCCTATTGGGGTCTTTTTACTTAAATATAACACGTGGTCCCCTCTACTCCACTACTCCCACCTTATTTAGGGTAGAGGGAAATGCCAACAAAACTGTCACCACACCTGGCTTCACTGAGATTATAAAGCATAGTCACTTTCTGCTCTCTGATCCCCCAAATACACATTGGATTTGTATCATATGCTCCTTTCATTTCCAGACTGAGCCTGAAGGAGGGAATGGAGAAGGTCCTTTCTCAGGAACAGACATCAGCATTTACTGCTGCAATACACATCACTGCTTCCCATCCAGAGCACATCTTTCCCACAGAGGTAGAAGAGTTTTCTAATCTATAGTAGTAAAAACTAGCTCTGACTGATTCCCTACCCTTCCAAATCTATCATATGTCTTTAACTTGATTATCTGAGACTTTGGGACTACTGAAACTCCAGAACACAAGTTCTTGTAACTTAAAATAAGCTCTTGAGACTGAACAGCCAAGAATCTGATTCTTCATTAATTTAACACATTGAACACCACTATAACTGTTGCAGATTCATGGGACACCTGGCAATAAGTTGTCTCCTCAGAGAGCTTACATCCTGATGGGATCATATTTTCCTGAGTGTTACTATAATAACCCTTCTTTAAAGCAGCACACATACAAAATCCTAGCTAATTGTGCCATGGCAGGACAGTTCCTAGGCTAATCAAAAGGGAGAGAGGGGCTGGGCATGGTGGCTTACTCCTGCAATCCCAACACTTTGGGAGGCTGAGGTAGGAGTATCACTTGAGCTCACGAGTTCGAGACCATCCTGGGCAACAGGGTGAGACCTCATCTCTACTAAAAATAAGAAGAATTAGTTGGGCATGGCGGCGTGCACCTGTAGTTCCAGTTACTCAGGAGACTGAGGCAGGAGGCTCGCTTGAGCTCAGAAGAGTGAGGCTGCAGTGAAACATTATCGTGCCACTGCACTTCAACCTGATTGACAGAGCAAAACTCTGTCTAAGAAAAAAGAAAAAAGAAAAAAACAGGCAGAAAGAGAGAAGCGTATATCAGTTAATTTATTACTAAAATTTCAGTTGCTATGGCATGCAAAACCTTCCATGAGATGCCCCACTCCTAAGCTACCTCCTGATACTCCCCCACAAATGGTCTATGTTCCAGTCACACACACTGCTGACAAAGGCAATAATGGACTGCGCTCTCCTACCCCTTCATTCACTGATCCTTTCTTCTCCAAGAAACTTTTTAAGCTGCTTCAATTGGACCTCCCCTTATGAAGCCTTCCCTGACCACTAAGACTGAGTTAGGGGTCTTTTGTTGGTGCTGTGCTGTCATAGATTGTGTTCATTCCTTCCACAGTATTTGTCTCACAGAATTTGCTATGTGTCTGATATTACTACCTCACCGTTAACCTCCTTGGAAACAAGGAATTGTTTTCCTTTATCTCTATATCCCCATACCTAGCCCAGAGCCTAACATATCAGATAGATATTCAATGAATATTTGTTAAATGATACGTAACTTTTGAAATGTACATATTTCCCAGATTAAAAATTATTTAGCATAGGTTGAAATTAGAAAATAAAATATTGGAATGATTTTAGAAAAAAAATCAAATACAGGTAGAGAATAGAGGTGTCTATTAATGAGGCTGGGCATGGTGGCTCACACCTATAATCCCAGCACTTTGGGAGGCCGAGGCAGAAGGATCTTTTGAGGCCAGGAGTTCAAGACCAGCCTGGCCAACATGGTGAGACCCCACCTCTACTAAAAACACAAAAATTAGTTGGGCATGGTGGCGCACATCTGTAATCCCTGCTACTCAGGAGACTGAGGCATGAGAATCGCTTGAACCCAGGCGGTGGAGGTTTCTGCAAGCCGAGATCGTGCCACTGCACTCTAGCCTGGGCAACAGAGCAAGATTCCATCTCAGAAAAAAACAGAGAGAGAGAGAGAGAGAGAAGGTGTCTATTAATAAAAGGAAAACTGTGAGAAAATTAGAGATGGATTCCTTTACTCCTAGGTCTTAGGAACCACCTATAGACTCATAATATATTCCTAGGTCATATTATCTGTTAGTGCCTTGAGTTCAACCTGTGGTAATTATTTGCTAAGTAAATAATTATCTTATATTTAATTTTTTGAAACGGGGCATTTCCTTTTTTAAAGATAGATCTCTCAATTATTCTGAATGTTGAATCACAATATCCAAAGATAAATATCTCAATTATTCTGAATGTTGGGTCACAATATCCTTGGAATTAAGTAAGTTTGTTTTTATAATAATGACCAGCTTTTGGACTGTGCATTTAACATACAGCAAAGGTACTAATTCTGAATAATTTGTTTTAGATTTGAAACAGCAGCGATGTGCATATGTGCATAAATAAAAGTATCAAAATTTAACTGATAGGTAATAAAATTTACTGGTAGCATGATCTCTGTGGTTCACTTTCACAATTGTGAATGCATGAGAATCAAATAAACTAATGGATAAAAGACTATTTGTGAAACAGAGCAACTTAAATAGAAATGAAAATTTCTAAAATTTTTACAGAAAATTTAAATTTAGCATGATAAGGAATCTAGCATTCCAATCTGTGACCTTTCCACAATCTAGGATCTTCAAACTCCCCAGTATCTAGTGTTGTGAAATGTTGCCTGGATTCTTCATGGGAAAAATGCCAACCCCCATCACTAATACCATTGCATCTTGTGTACAATTTATGTAACTGTACACCTACAACCATCCGATCTTCAACAAAGTCAACAATAACAAGCAATGCAGAAAGATTCCCTAGTGGATAAATGGTGATGAGATAACTGGCTAGCTATACACAAAAGATTGAAACTGGACTCCTTCTTTTTACCACATAAAAAAATCAACTCAAGATGGACTAAAGACTTAAACATAAAACCTAAAACTATAAAAACTCTGGAAGAAAACCTAGCAAATATTATTCTGGACATCGGCCTTGGAAAAGATTTCATGACAGAAACTCCAAAAGAAATTACAACAGAAACAAAAATTGACAAGTGGGGCCTAATTAAACTGGAGCTTGTGCAGAGCAAAAGAAACTATCAACAGAGTAAACAGACAACCTACAGAACGGGAGAAAATATTTGCAAACTATGCATCTGACAAATATCTAATATCCAGAATCGATAAGGAACTTAAACAAATCAACAAGCAAAAAACATAACCCCATTAAAAAATGGGCAAAGGTCATGACCAGACACTTTTCAAAAGAAGACATGAATCTGGCCAACAAGCACAGAAAAACATGCATCATTACAAATTATTAGAGAAATGCAAATCAAAACCACAGTGAGATACCATTTCACACCTGTCAGGTCGGCTATTACGAAAAAGACAAAAAATAATAGATGCCGGTGACGTTGCAGAGAAAAGGAGACATTTACACACTGCTGGTGGAAATGTAAATTAGTTCAGCCACTGTGGAAATCTGCTCAGAGATTTCTCAAAGAACTTAAAGTAGAACTACCATTCATCCCAGCAATCCCATTACTGGATATATATCCAAAAGAAAGCAAGTCATTCTACCAAAAAGACACATGCACATGTACATTCATCACAGCACTTTTCACAATAACAGATAAGTAATTAACCTAGATGTCCATCAGTGATGGACTGGATAAAGAAAATGTGGTATATATACACCATGGAATACTATGCGCCATAAATATAATAAAATTATGTCCTTTGCAGGAACATGGATGGAGTTGGAAGCCATTATCCTAAGCAAATTAGTGCAGAAACAGAAAACCAAATACTGCATGTTCTCACTTATAAGTGGGAGCTAAACATTGAGTACACATATACACAAAGAGGAGAACAATAGACACCAAGGCCTACTTGAGGGCAGAGAGTAGGAGAAGGGTGAGGATCGGAAAACTATTTATTAGGTATTATGCTCACTACCTGGGTGACAAAACCATTTGTACACCAAATCCCAGCAACATACAATTTACCCATGTGATGAACCAGCACATGTACCCCCTGAACTTAAAATAACAGAAGAAAAAATACATATGTATATTTAATAAATGATTGGATAAAATGATTTATAAATAAATGAAATGTCAACATGCAAGAAATTTCAAGGTCAGAAGCCTTTTTTTAACGTGAGATTCCAATTCCAAATGAATGGGGAAGGTTTAAGTCAAGTCAGGTCTTTTATAAGGTTTTATTATTGAGTATCTCAAAGTGATGAAAAGAGTTTTCAATCAGTGATGTTACTGATGGAAGAGTCAATAATCATTGCACCAAAGGTTAGATATTCTTGCTCTAGAGCTGTCATTGAAGCTTCTAGATTGCAAACCCCAGAGGATTTGGGAACTCAGTCTATTCTGTTTGAAAATAGAAATAACACTAGTCACATACCCAGGGAAATTTAACCTGTATCACAACCTACTAGAGATAAAAGTAACCTTGAGTTTGCAGTTACATCTGCGACTCCCTGCCACAGTTAAAGTGTCATTCATTCAACAAGTACTTACTGAGCACACACTCTATGCTCACCTGAATGCAGGAACCAAGAATGTCATGGTGAGCAAAACAGACTGGATCCCTCACTGAGCTGTGAGCATATCACTTCACAACTTCTGCCCCTCCCTTCCTCAACCGCCTGCATTTTCTGTATTTTGGCCTTATTAGGCCTGCACTACTCTCCGGCAGGAGGAAGAAGAGTGCTGGGGGCTTGCTGGAATGCTACAGATGCCTGGCTGCAACACAAAAGAGAAGCTATCTGCTGTTTGTGCTCTCTTCAGATCCCTTTACTGCTGAGGAATTGCAGGTGCGTAAAGGGAAATCAATAATCTCAATCCCCAGAGTCCCGCAAACAGTGGAAGGAACTCGAGAGGTTCTAAATGTTTCGAGTCTAAGTGTTTCATCTACTGAAAAGTAAAATTGAAGACTACTCAAGCAAAATGACCTGGCTGGTATAGTAGGAGAATTGGAACTAGGGTTCTGACTCCTCAGCCCATCTTAATGCCTCTCCATCAGAAGGGCTGTCTGAAGCCAAATCCACCATGGCTAACCCATGGGAACTCCAGCTGAGAATTCTGTCCTGCTAAGCAATGTGCTAGTGTGCAGTATGGCTAATCTCAAAATCAGATGCAAGGAGGTATGAGCACCCAGATGCTGGACTGCTAGAAGACACATCAAGCTCAAGAGGTCCCTGACACTTGATAAAATCATTGGTACAAGTCCAATGTATGACAAAATTTCATAAGTCACACTTGTATGTGTGTCCTCTTCCATCAATCCCCACCTTGAAAACTCTCATGGAACTGAAGGCTACATTCAAGTATGGCCTAAAAACCATATTTTATACAAGAGCTGAGATTCAGATACAACCCATGAGTGGAGCAGATGGAACCAAATGCTGTACCTGGGGCTGAAGTCAAAGACCCCTTTCTCCAAAAGGCTTTCCCACCTAACCCATGGAATTACTATAATCCCCACCACTGCAATGGTCCTGATGGGCCTTATAAGGAAAAAACACATTTTAAGTGTGTAAAGGCACTGAGTTACCTGAGAAGAATTACACTTTAGCCTAATACTTTCTCCAGGGTGAATTTTGAACTCATTCAATTACCTCCCATTATCAAATGAGAGAATGAAACTCAAGAAGGTTAAATTTTGATAAAAGGTAAAAGATAAAGACAGAAAGAAATGGAGCTTCCTGGCCTGGAGTGATATAGCACCTTAGGTAAGGAGTATCAAAAACAAAGGGAAAAATTCCTAAAATTGAAAAGAGATCACTAGGTATAAATGTTGCCTATTTAATTATCTTGAGCAAGCCTAAACATCTAGGGCCTACTTTGACCCACTTTCAGTTTGAGTTGAGAAAGAGTAAAATTAGATTTTAAAAAGAGTTGAAAGAAACATTAGTGAATAATGTTCTTTAAAGACACCAAACTACCAATAATCAAAATCAGATGCTATATTAAACAAGACTCTACAGGCGTGGCCAAGGCTTTGCAGACAACAGATAGACAGAGGCCCAGGCAGCATGAAGAGCCATTTCTGGACCTCCCAAGTGGTCAGTGTGGGCAAGACAGCAAGAGTACCAGGAAAAAGTTGTCTATCTAATGTGAGTTTCACCATTGCAATTATACTATAAAATATTTTTTTTTGTTTCTTTTGGTTTTCAGAAGCAAAATTGTGTAGGTAGACCAAGGCTTGGCTACTTACAGTATGACATTAGTGTATGTGCATGCACCTGTGTTTTCTCATCTGTGGAAACGGAAATATCTACCATGCAAGGTTGTTGTTAGAAAGTGCCTAGAATGGCCACTGTTATAAATTGGGTGTTAAATTACTGAGTTTCTCCTCCCTACCTTCCTCACCAACCTCCTTCTTCTCCTCCTCCTTGCCACCAACTGGAGAATCTCAGTCCCACAACAGCTGTCCTGCCTGAAATTCTCCCAGTAGACCTAACCATGCCATATACTTCATAGATTTCTTATGAAAATTCATCTTATTTCTTTCTGAATTCAAAAAACCGTTGAAAAAGCGTGTATCAGTGAGGGTCCAACCAGGAAAAAGAACAACACTGCAAGTGTTTAAAAGTGTGTAAAATAGCAAGTGTTTGCACAAGTAAATGGAGAGCAGAGAAGGCAATGGGGGGTGGTGGGGCACTAGTCCCATTAGTCAGGCAGTCAAAGGAAGGAGAAGTGATTTGTAAAACCCAGTGGCCACTTGCAGAGGCTGGAGTCAAAGCCAGCCTCTCAGGCAGTAGCACAGCCATGGGGAGGATGCAGTTGTCGGTGGAGCTGCTGCGTAAATCAGGAAGGAAGGGAGAGAAGTCCCAGATTCCTCCTCTCTGTCCCCGCGTCTCCCACAGTGCCTCCAGAAGTCTGGGAAGCACAGAGGGCAGGGGTCAAGACAGAGCAGGGGAAGCAAAACACACTCTGTCAGGAGGCAAAGAGAGTAGGAAATGAACTGTCCCTAACACACTTCCCAATTGTCAGCCAACACCTTCATTAACAGCTAACGTTTTATTATGTACCTGTGGGTAGCAACCTGAGAGCAAAACCCTTTGGGAAAGCACTATTTGATGGTTTGAGTTCAAAAAGATGGAAAGCATCAAAGAATAAGAAAAAAAAAAATCTAGCACATTCATGATAAGAAGTTATAGAACTACAAAATATATACGAAAAAGATCAAGAAATGCACAAAACCTATGTAAAGAAAACTATGACTTTTCTGAAGGACTGTAAGACACCTAAATAAATGCTGAGTCATACCAGATTTTCATAGAAAGGTAGACTTTATAGTGTAAGGCACTCAAATTCCCCCCAAGTTAAATTGTAATAAATTCCATGTAATTCTAATCAAATGGAACAGACTATGGCAGAGAAGTGGGAGGAAGGGAGGAGCATTTGACAAATTGATTATAAAATCTGTATAAAGAATAAAAATACAAAATTTGCCAAAATTTCCTTGAAGAAAAATGTTATAAGGTACATATTTAAATATATTAAAATATATTTAACATATATGCTTAACAGTAGACATGTATATTAAAGTATATTTAATAATAATCTATTTATTAAAATAAAGTTATTAGTCCAGTAATAAATAATGGGATCAAAAGAACAGAAGAGAGTTCAGAACCAAACCCAAGCACAAAGGGAAGCTTAGCCTAAAATAGTAGTCATTTCAAATGAACGAGAATTTTTTAAATGGCATTATTTGTTGTCAGTTCCCTATTTTGAAAAAATTAAGTTTACTACCTATCCCACAGTAAATAAAAATAGATTTTTAAATACGTCCTGGAGCTAAAACACCACAAAAACTTTACGTTAGAAACAAACAGAGAAAAGTAGATTTAACAATTTTGAGGTGAGGTAAGTCTAAGAGTGCCAAGAAGCTATAAGGGAAATAGTAGATTTGTTTTAAAAAATTAAACTTTCTGCATGGAAAAAGTTAACAGAATACACAATGGGAGGAAATATTTGTAATATATGCAACAGATAAAGAGTTACCTTCATGCCATATAAAGAGAGGCCATAAACTCTTCCACTGGGTAGTTAGGCAAACATGAACAGGAAAGGGGAGGGAATGTCAGGTGACTCCCAAATGAGAATTGGTTACAGCCGGTGCTAGGGGAAGATAATCTCCCAATAGATAGAAAACACCTGTAGCTGGTGATCAGCAGCTTCCTGATGAGATCTCAAGAGCTGAGTGAGCAGGCTCAAGCACGTGCACTAAGAGGCAAAATGGCAGATGTATGACCTTTCTCTGGGGATATTTCACTGGTAAAGGAAAAATTAGCCCTAGAGAGCATGCACACACCTCAGTAAATGCACTACGCATGTGGCCCCTCCCAGGTACTGGCAGGCCACTGCACACGTGGAGAGACCACCCTAAAGGAAGAATCAGGGGAGGAGAAATGCAAACCCCAAAACCAAGCCAATGTATAAAAATCCCAAGCCAAGGGCTCAACGGGGCACTTGGATCTCTCTCGGCCCTCTTCCAAGTATATTTTGCTTCCTTTTGCTCTTTCTCTAAAACTTTTTAATGAAGTCTCACTTCTGCTCTAAATCTTGCTTCAGTCTCTCCCTCTGCCTTAAATCTACTTCTGTTCCTCAGCTGAATTTTTTCTTCCAAGGAGGCAAGGATCAAGTTTGCTGCAGACTCATACGGATTCACCACTAGTAACAAAACCAGTAACAAAAAGATAACAACTTAAATTTTAAGTGAGTAAATTACATTAGCCAATTCACTAGAAAGGAATTATAAATGGCAATAAATAAAGCTAAAAATGAAAGTTTCAGCTTCTCAAATATTTTTAAATGCAAATTTTTAATAAGATATCATTTTTGCCTGGCAGTCTTATAAAAATTTCTACAAATGATTACATAGAATAGTGCATACGGTATAGAGAAAAGATACTCCTACATGACATGGGTGGGAATGTGAATTGGTACAATTACAGAGAGCAATTTGACAATAATCATCAAAAGTTATAACAAATGGCCTGGGCATGGTGGCTCATGCCTGTAATCCCAGCACTTTGGGAGGCTGAGGCAGGAGGATCACATGAGGTGAGGAGTTCGAGACCAGCTGGCCAACATGGCGAAACTCCTACACTACTAAAAATACAAAATTTGCCAGGCGTGGCGGCACGTGCCTATAATCCCAGATACTTGGGAAGCTGAGGCAGGAGAATTGCTTGAACCCAGGAGATGGAGGTTGTGGTGAGCTGAGATGGCACCATTGCACTCCAGCCTGGGCAGCAGAGTGAGATTCGCTTTCAAAAAAAAAGTTACAGTGTATGTCTTATGCCTTGCCCTTCCAATTCTACCTTTTTATCCTAGGGAAATGCACAAAGATGTATGTGTGAATGCTGCAGCAATTTTTTTTTGTTGTTGTTTGTTTGTTTTGTTCGCAAAGAGCAAAATTTGGGAATAACCTAAATGATCCTTAGCAGAAAACTAACTGAAAATGTGATGGTGTATGCAGAAAGCCATTAAAAAGAACAGGCAGGTCTGTATTTAAGGAGTAAGAGGAGACGCCCATGTTGTTTGTTCACCTATTCATTCAGCACACTTACATTGAGCACCAGAATAAAAGTAGACATGGACCCAATTGGAGAAATAGAGAAATAGGAAAAAAAAAAAAAAGTCTAGGAAATAATTACCATAGGTGCTGTAAGGAAACAGAGTAAAAAATAGTAGGTGTAATCCTTGATTCATCTCTTTCCCATGCACCCAACACCCAGTCAGAGGGCCTGAAAACTCTATCAAAACATGTGTCAAAATTTTCCACTTATCTCCAATTCCCCTGAAAAACAAATTATGCTTTTCAGTGGCTTCCCTTAGTACTAACAATATAATCTACATTCCTCACCACAGTTTACAAAGCCCTACTGAATCAGTGTCCCGGTCTACCTCTCCAGCATAATCTGTTGCCATCACTCGATCCCAGCCACACAGTTCTTTATTTTATTCCTGCTACATGCCAAGCTTTTTCTTATTTTTGGATCACTGATGTTGCCTGGTGGTTTTCAACAACCAGGGAGAAGGAAGGCGCGCCCAAAGGGCAGTTTGGAAATGAATAGGGGTCATAATTGGTTGTCACTGACTAGGAGACCTACTGTCATTTAGGCACTTAGGAATGCTAAGTGTATTGCTGTGTGCATTACAGTCCCACACAATAATGCATTGTTTTATCCGAAATACCAAAAGCAGGCCAGTGAAAAGCTGCTTTCTCTATCTAAAATGTTATTTCATCTAATAATTGCACTGGCATTTTAAATGATACTTCCTCAGAGACTTCCTTCTAATGTAGCTACCTTGTCTCTCTTTCCATTAAAATTTCATTCTAATTCTCTCCATAGCATTTATCAGCATTCAAAAATTTCCTGACTTATCTATTTGCTTGTTTACTTTTTCCATTCATCTTCCCCACTCCTCCAAACTGGGCTGTATATTTAAAGGGAGAAAGGAACATATATCTGTCTTGTTCACCATTCTATTACCTAAACAATGCTTGAGATCTAGTAAGTGCTTAACAAATGTGTGTTGAATAAATAAAGAATATTGGCATTATAACAAGGCAGTATTGTTACCGGGCCCCAACACTTACCCAAAGGTAGCTGTTGGGTCAGGGTGTTTGCACTATGGTCCTTTCTGTGGTCACCAGAAATAAGTTACAGGAAAGGGGTCATGATCCAGACCCCAGGAGAGGGTTCTTGGATCTTGTGCAAGAAAGAATTCAGGGTGAGTCTGCAGTGAAAAGTGAAAGCAAGTTTATCAAGAAAGTAATGGAATAAAAGAATGGCTACTCCACAGAGAGAGCAGCCCTGAGGGCTGCCGGTTGCCCATTTTTATGATGATTTTTATGATTATTTCTTGATGATATGCTAAACAAGGGGTGGATGATTCATGCTTCCCCTGTGTAGACCCTATGGTGTAACTTCCTCACATTGCCATGGCATTCGTAAACTGTCATGGTACTGATAGGAGTGTAGTAGTGGGGATGACCAGAGGTCACTTTCACGGCCACCTTGGTTTTGCTAGGATTTAGCCGGCTTCTTTACTGCAACTTGTTTTATCAGCAAGGTCTTTATGAGCTGTATCTTGCGTCGACCTCCTATGACTTAGAATGACTCTTGTGACTTAGAAGGCCTTAACCACCTGGGAATGCAGCCCAGTAGGTCTCACCTTCATTTCACCCAGCTCCTAGTTAAGATGGAGTTGCTCTGGTTCACATGCCTCTGACAGTATCAGTCTATTTGGGCTAAGAGTGCTTAGATCAAACCAGCCTGCTCTTGAATCCTAGTTCTGCTGTGACCTTGGGAAAATTACTTACCCTTTCTGAACCTCAATGAGGTTTTTTTGTTTTGTTTTGTTTTTTGTTGTTGTTGTTGTTTTTTGAGGCGGAGTTTCACCCAGGCTGGAGTGCAATGGAACGATCTCGGCTCACCACAAACTCCACCTCCTGGGTTCAAGCAATTCTCCTGCCTCAGCCTCCCAAGTAGCTGGGATTACAGGTATGTGCCACCACATCCAGCTAATTTTGTATTTTTAGTAGAGATGGGGTTTCTCCATGTTGGTCAGGTTGGTCTCGAACTCCAAATCTCAGGTGATCCACCCACCTCAGCCTCCCAAAATGATGGGATTACAGACGTGAGCCACAGCTCCCAGCCTCAATGAGTTTTTAATTTACAAAATTGAGTTAGCAATGCTTGACTTGTGGTTGATGAGGATTAGTAGACATAAATGTAGGGTGATTTGCATAATCCTTATAAAAAGAGAGTCAATAAATTAAAACTATCATTGCTTTATATATACTTCATAATTTGACTCAGGGCAAGAACAAGTCTTGTGTCCAATTATTTTTAGGTAAAAGTTGATATTCTTATTCATCTAGTGAGTCATAAATGTGAACTTGGTAGTAGGGCAGAAAAAAATCATGCCCACACTCATCTACTTTCAAAAGTGAATCCAGCTATCTGGCCATCTCCTCCCACTGACTACACTGCCTTCCAGAACTCCCTCCAAAAGCAGTCTTTTCCTGTACTTTTAGAAAGTTAGGAAGAGCTAATTGGCCAGCCTGGTCAACAATCACAGGGAACCCAGGAACAGAGCACTAAAGGAAGTATGAACCATCCCAGTCCCCTGCCTGGCTTTCTTCCGGTCGCCACCCCTCCCAGACTCCTGCTAAGACAGACTTCCTTAGAAGCCAGAACACAGCCCACCCAAATGACGTAAAGAGGATGCTCAAGTTTGAGATAAGTCTTCCCTTACAGCTCACACTTCAGAGTTCTGTTTAACACCTTGTGTCTCTTTCTCACCATCTAGTCAAAACTGTCATCTCTTCTCAATGAAGTT
>NW_012106797.1:1035391-1038235 GCF_000951045.1 Mandrillus leucophaeus
CTAAAGAAGAGACTGAAGAAGACCACTATCTATTAGGTCACGATATCAAATATGTATTTATTAATATATTATCATATATTTATATTATATAGTGCAGAGTTATAGATATTAGGCAAAGTGAAACTGAAATTGAAATCAAAGAGATGAATGTAAAATAAGAGGTGTCACTGAAAATTAATGGAATGGGGCTTATGGTGAGTGCTGTATTATAAGGCATAATTCTAAGAAGTCTCTTTGCATATGGAAACTCTAAAGATAAATTTTAGGTCTAGATGACTAGGATGAAGTTGCAGCACCACCATTTATTCGCTATGTCACCTTTCAGTTGTTTTCATGTATAAAATGAGGATAACAATTTACCTTACAGGATTGTAGTGAAATTTGAACACGATAAGGTACAGGAGAGAGATTTGTAAGTTATTAAATGTTGTAGGGGTATGAGGCAGCAAAACACTATGGCCAGTGTGTGGAACTTACCATATGGAGGATTTCAATTAAATCTAAGGAAGAATTTCCTACAGTGTAATAATGCAGTCCAGGGCAGAATGGGCTCCCTCATGTTTCACTGAGTCCCTTCTCCAGGAAGTTTTCAAGCAGAGGCTGTGTGGCCATTTGTTGGAAATGTGGCAAAGAGGACTTCCATCTAAGAAGTTAGGGCACATAATATTATTTCTAATGATTACTTCTGAATCCAAGATCTGCGATGAGTGATATTTGGCAACTGGAGTGGCAGTTTCGGGTTTGGTACAAACTCAGTAATGTGTAGCAGGAAAGAGTTCTCTGCCTCTATCACAGACTGTGCCTTCAACATGACAGCAGCAAAACCCCAACACGATAGGATGGCACCAATATCCACCCAGAACGCATGTTTATGTACACACATATGTTTACACACATACACTTGTTTACACACACACACATTAATTGGGCCAAAAATCAGAGAATTATCATTTCACCCACTCCCACATCCAGTTGATTAGCAAATCTAGTTAACTGTAGTATCAAAAGTACTTCTTAACCACTTTATTACACTCAACACCCTGGTTCAAGCCACCATGATCTCTCACCTAGGTTGCTGAAGTAGCCTTTTTACTAGTATCCCAACTCTGTCTTGACCTACCACAGTCTGTTCTCCATAAGCAACTAGAAGAGTCTTTTTACACTGTAAATTCGGTCATTTCACTCTCTGCTGTTGGTCCTCTAATGACTTTCCATCACACTTAGAATAAAATCCACACTGCTTTTCAAAGCTTCCAGGGCCCTGCACCATTTGGTCCCTGAATACCTCTTCAATTTTGTTTCCTGCCAGCTCACTCCAACATACAAAGCCTTTTGGCCTTAAGATTTTGCGCTTGCAGTTTCTCTGCTTGGTGTGCTCTTCCCTAGATGTCCATGTGGCTTGTTCTTTCGTGACTTATCATATGAACGTCCTTCTTCCATCACTCCCTACTGCCTTACCTTGTTTAATTTTTCTTTTTAGCACTTCCTACCACAGGACTTATTAAATATTTATTTGCTTTTTTTATTGTCTACTTACCATCCAACCATTAAAATACAATGCTATAAGGGATTTTATTCATATCATTGTATCCACAGTACCTAAAGAAGTTTCTGGTACATGATAGACACTCAATAAACACTTGTTGAATGAGTAAATGAATGAATGAATTATACTATTTCAAATACTAGAACTTTTAATGGTATGCTTAAGGAGATACTTGTAGCAAATTTAGAGAATGGTGGTGATGTCTAATACTCATTTTTAGGTGTAGTTTATTCTGTGTGTGTCGTAGGGTAATGTGTCTCCATTGCCTCAAACCTTCAGTTGACTTTATACACAGCAATTTGTGGTAGTGATGCCTGGAAGGCAATAAAGGCATTCCACAGTGGGAGTGTCAAGAATGTAGACAGCATATCCACAGCAGAAACCAGTGAAAGCCAGAAAAATTGCAATAATGTGGATTGTCCAAGGGAATGAGGGTCTACCCTGACATTCTCAAAAAACCTGAAGACTAAACTTTCCCCAGAATGTGAAATGAGGCTTATGTCATTCTATGGAGAATTAGAAGAAAAGGGTGATCCCTTAGGGCAGAAGGAACCTCCAAGTAGGGGAGGAGGAATATCTGCATTGCCCTTTTTCTGAAGATGTACCAGCCAGAACTCTGGAAAAATGTTTCCCAGCAAAGGGGAAGCTTTGATAAAAGTCAAAAGTCATCACTGGGGTGATTCTTTCCTATCTTCTGGATGAACCTGTAGGGACAGAATACCAACTTAGCTATCTATATTGCCAAGGCAGATTGGTTTCCCAGTGAATCCCAAAGGTCCCTGGTACCATCAATGACTATCTTATTTCTAAATGGGATTTACTTCGGAACCCTCCCCCACAAATAATGGGGTTCTAATCTCCCTTCTCTAGAATCACCACATTCTGTCTTCGGATAATCCAAAACCCTGGGAAAGAAAAAAAATCAGAATGCAAAAATTTATCTCTGCAAACACAAGAACTTACCCAGACCCCTTAGAAAAATGTAATTCATTCAACATGTGGCCTCCATACTTCCTTAGATAAGGACCAGGGAAAGTCTAGGGATTAACCTACCAAGGAGAGTTTATACAATGGCTTTGGGGGAGGCAGGCAGCTTCTCTCTCCAATTCTTCTCTTTCTATGAGCAACTGTTTCACGTAAGTCACACTCACAATGATGTCCCCACAATAGAGCTCTTCTTCCGGTTAAGCTGTGGTAAGTCAAAACCTACTTCAGAGAAGACAAAGACACCACTTTGGGGGACCGAGAAAAGAGGTGGGTTTCATGTGTTTTTGGTTACTTGCAAAGAAAAAAAAAAA
>NW_012106797.1:1040355-1042362 GCF_000951045.1 Mandrillus leucophaeus
CTGCTAAGACAGACTTCCTTAGAAGCCAGAACACAGCCCACCCAAATGACGTAAAGAGGATGCTCAAGTTTGAGATAAGTCTTCCCTTACAGCTCACACTTCAGAGTTCTGTTTAACACCTTGTGTCTCTTTCTCACCATCTAGTCAAAACTGTCATCTCTTCTCAATGAAGTTGCAGTGAAGAGAATAAATACATTTCATGTTACCAGAATCCCCAGTCTCTACAGTCTTTAATCTCTGTTGGAAAAGTCTAGAATCTTAGTTCGTAGGTTTAGGGCCAGGGACAAGCTTCCTGAATCTTCCAGCAACCTTTTCTTTCAATCAGGACCTAGTTCTAAAACTTTTCCTTCCAAAAAATGTGTATGAAGTTCCCTCTTACAGACGAGAAGTGGTGCAGAAGTGGTGTTTGAGTGGAGTATGTGAGAAAATTGAACCCTAGACAAAATAAAACTAAAAGATCCTGGCCCAGAGAAATGTTTGCGACGCCAATAGATGCTTATCTGATTCTCTACTCTTTTTGGCAAAAATTCTTGTCTTGCATCCAATGTTTTACATGTGTGGACACTAAAAGCTTGAAAATATCAAGAATGTCTCTTACTTCAACTCACATTGCCTTTGAAGTGATTCACCCACCAAAAGCCAGGGCTGCAACACAAGAACCAAGAATTTTATTCCCTCTGTGGCAAGCAGCATGGAGGAGGGGATTTCCTCAGCAGTTCACATCCTCTGGGATGTCCCAGGTGGAGTGAAGGCTTTAACTAAGTATAAGGATAACAATGAGTTTAAGCATTATGTTACCCCAGTCAAACATTTAAATATTACCCTATTTAATTTTGTTTCAGGATTAAAATATGGGCATCAAAAAGACTAATCAAGCCATGCGCAGTGGCTCACGCCTGTAATCCCAGCACTTTGGGAGGCCAAGGCAGGAGGATCACTTGAGTTCAGGAGTTCAAGACCAGCATGGCCAACATGGTGAAACCCCGTCTCTACTAAAAATACAAAAATTAGCTGGGCATGGTGGCAGGCACCTATAATCCCAGCTACTTGGGAGGCTGAGGCAAGAGAATCGCTTGAACCTGGGAGGTGGAGATTGCAGTGAGCTGAGATCATGCCACTGCACTCCAGCCTGGGCAACAAAGCAAGACTCTGTCTCAAAAAATTAAAAAAAAATGACTAATCATATTAATCTGTGCATGTAATGAGCACAAAATATATTAATGTATTCAAGTAACATTTATAGAGAATATGACACATACCCACAGCTGCTTTTCTGTGTATTATTTCACATTTAAAAAATAACCATAAAGACTAGAGGTATGAGAAGTTTTTTAATGGTTATGCCAATGTAAGATAGTTTTCTTTTATACCCAGAGAGTGAGATTTACCTACCCATTGTTCCTAACAGGTTTTTTTATGGTTGATGAGATTTTATGTGTGGTAGGTATATGGATGGTCAATTTTGTGGGAATATTGAACAGTCAGAATTTCTTTAACAATTACTCTATCAGGAAAGTTGATCAGGAATATAACAGTTTCGCTGACCTACCTTCAGGAGGCATTTCCCAATCACAAACTGGCTTCATTCCATTTGGCATTAACAACATTTCTATAAAGTCGTAAGAATAGAAATCAGCTTCCTTATTTTACAGAGGGGACAAGTGAGTCTCAACATGTTCATGTGACTTACTTAAGGTCACACACATAGCTAGTTGAATAGCAGGGGCTGTACTCAAACCCAGGCCCTCTGATCCCAAGCTCAATTTCTTTCCTTCTTCTCTTATTAAAACTAGGATGCTATTGGTGGCATGGAGGCAATAGGGGCAATTCAGTTAGATCACAGGAGAGAGAGAGAGAGGGAGAAACTAGTAACTGTCAGGAATAATCTAAAGAAGAGACTGAAGAAGACCACTATCTATTAGGTCACGATATCAAATATGTATTTATTAATATATTATCATATATTTATATTATATAGTGCAGAGTTATAGATATTAGGCAAAGTGA